>NC_061527.1:9180000-9212500 GCF_022379125.1 Scophthalmus maximus
TGCTGATTTCAAGGGATGGGTCGTGGTTTCCACATTTCCAAATTGTAATTATGTTAAGTAATGAATATCAAATACTATTTTTGTTTGAAATGTTCGTCTCTAATGAACTTACTGTGCTCCCAAACCCGACTGAAGTATCAGAGGAGGTGTTAAAAAAGTTCATTAAGATCATTAATTTGCGAAACAATTCATCACAAGCGTGTTTTGAAAAACTGTCTTGGTCTAAGTGATTAGTGAATTGGAGAAAAAAACTGATGCTTACAACAGTATAGAATAGGGAGACAAAAGACCACCAAACTTAATTAACTTTTCTTTGTTCCTTTCACAATCATTTTCTTGGTCATTTGGTGCTTGAGATAGGACTTGACAAGGACCCAATTAAGAAATTGACCCGCGCAGGGGGTTTCTTTGTGGCTGCAAAATTATTGTCGCCGCTCCTGCAGAATTTTGGCCTGCCCCCGCTGCTGAAAAAGATCCTAGAGGAAACACCGCGGTGGATATTTGTGAAGCATCGGGCAAACTGTAAATCTAAATGTGGTAATATGGCCCTAATTTCAAACAAATTAGTTTGAGCTTCCTCTAAATCCAGGCATGTTGCCTCCTGTCAGGCTGAATTTGTGGAAGACTTTTGGCCATAAAGGAGGATACTTAAGGTATGATGATTTCTTGACAAAGACGCTCCAAAGGAAAATGGCTACTTGGTTTGCTCGTAAATGACAAAACAACAGAAGAAATCATTTTGTGTCTTCTTCTGCTTTGGCTTGGCATCTCCCACAGTTTTGTGTTTTACTTCCCGATAGCTCCCTGAGGGAGAATCAAAAGAGGCGACTGCAGACAGGGAGGATCCCGGCCAAAAAAAGACCGAAGAACACAATGGGTGGTACCAGTGGCCAAAAAGCGAGGGAAGAAATCCAAATCCAAACCCCGTCACACCAGTCCGAACAATAAAAAAAAAATAAAAAAATAAACACTCTCCCGAGACTTCACTTGAGACCGAGACCAGGCTTGTGCTGGATATGGATTACATCGTACAAAAACATGGCAATCCGTGGCTGGATTACAATAGTAAAACATCTCTGGTGTAGTTTAGCTGTTTTCCATCCAATGCAGAGCAGTGGGGACACGATCTTCTGTCGTCTGTCTCTGGCTGGTACAATGCAAGTCACTGAAACTGACAGGTTTCTGGTTTAATCCGGAGACAGGAGGGTCTGGTCGAACGTTGAGCCGCTAAATCAACAGCAGCAGGAATGGCTGTCGCTGCCAAAGTGCTCTTGGGCCAACCGCCCGAAGCCTACCCCTTCTCGTGGCCTCGCTCTCTCCCTCCCGCGAAGTATAAATTGTCCCTCAGGTCACCGGCACTGACACTGTCTCCACAGCCTTGGCGGCGGCCAATATGATACATTCATCTGTCTCCATTAAGTCTATGGCTTTGTCATCAGCCTGTCAGACTCCTCCGTCCATCACACTCATCTGCTCCGGATGTGGTTTGGCCTGGTGTCTGTGTGTTTGTGTGTTCGATTGCGTGTCAAGGAGCAGGGGTGTGGTCTCCTCTATCACTTGTGTGTGTGTGACTTATTCTGTGTGATTTCTCTCCCCCATCACTTCATGCAGCGTGGCACACAGCACAGCGGTACACAGCGTGGAAGTGCAAAGCCTTAAAATGGCAAACACAAAGAGGAAGTAAAAAAAAAAAGGGAAGATAGGGTCTGGTTTTGTTGCAGGACTTAAAAGCCCCCTCACCCACTCTACTAGCATTTAAAATCTGCGTGGGTAATGCAGGCACAGAAACAAACAAACCCGACACCACCCTCCCCATCGCCACCGCTGTTTTTAACACTGCAGAATAAATTAGCTTTTGTGTTCGGCTCCTAAAAATATGACATTTCATATGCCTGTAATAGTTTGTGTGTCTGACTCCCACACACACATATAAGGTACGCGAGCACAGTGTCAAATCAGGCAGGGATGGATGACTAGCTAGCGGTGCCCTGCTGTGAAGGAATGTGTGGTGTGGAAAAGAAAAAAGAAGATTTAAAGAGGTTTACCAGCTGTCTGACCTCCTCCCTTTGACCTGGGCACACCACCCGACGCCCGCCCCCCCCTTGACTCCCATCTCTCCCTGGGCCTCCTGATATCCACTCTCAAGTCATTGGCACACAAAGCGGTGGGGGTACATGGGGCGTTTAAAAGGATGGTGGTGGTGGGTTGTTGGTTAGAGTGAAAGGAAGCCTCAAGGACATGATTGCTGACTTTGTACACACACTGAAGTGAATTTATAGCTGCTCTCAGACACTGAACTCGGGTCACTTCCCAGAACCTTTCCGGAGAGGCCGCAAATGTTGCTTTCGGATGGTTTCCGGAATTTTCCTGCTGTTGTGGAAGCGTCGGACTCAGACGATCTCCTGCTGCGTTATTCACATGTGTACGGCAAACTCCGGAAGCGGGCCGGGCGCAATTTTCAGGACAATTTCCAGAGTTCGGGTCTGAATTCAGCTTATGAGAGAAAAGCATTGAACACACATCTTACAAGCCATGTCCACCACCTCTTCTTATAAGTGTGGGTGTGTGTGAGCAGGTTTTGTGGAGACGCCACTGTTTTATTATCACGGCCTTTCTCCTGGCTGCCGCCCATGTGCCTGCGCCCCCCGTCCACAATGCCCTTCTGTCTGCCACACAAACGCACCCTTTATTCCAGTGGGTGGGAGGGAATTAAGGCAAATGGTTAACACTGGCTCTGTGTTTCAATAATTCACTGTGGAGGAATACATTAATATGGATCATGTCGTAATATCACCCCCCACTGACACCTCCCCCTCCCCTTGTACAGCATCTCCCAACCGCTGGCTAAATGCTCAACAGGTCACATGAGGCGGCTCGAGTGCGCAGCCAAGGGACACAGGACTTTTCTTGCTCATCTGATGGTTATCAAAAAACAGTGAGGGGGATTTTTGTGGGAAATTTCTCAGTGCAGAGCTTCCAAAAACAAATTGTCTGAATATGTGCCCATTTGGTTCAGTCTTGTGTTCTACTTCAATTCAGTGCACAGTTGCTTTGAGAGATATCGGAATTTTAAACACTCTCACATGGCGAGCGACAATGTGATGATGCCACTGGCCATGGTGGCCTGCTTTTTCTGTTGTCTCTGATCAAGACTTGCCATCACCATGAAACTCAATTACCCCACAGACAGATTGGGATTATAATTTGTCTTTTAGTGCCAATTAAAACGTTGACAGAAAAGTTTGAGTCCCCCCTAAAGTTTCTTTGGGTAGTACGGTTGTGTTTTAGTCATTTCTGCTTCTACAAAGTCAGTATTCATCTTGCTACTCCCTTTTTTTTCATCGTTTTATTTCGTGTTCCAAACCACCTTTTTCAGTTGAAAGTCCCGACTCAAAGTGTCACACTTGCTGCCGTCTGTTCTGCGTGTCTTTTTTGAAGTGGCTGTAAAGAACAGTTGTCTTTCCCAGCCTTTAAAGGGTTAGTTGAGTGCTGCTGGTGGGACTGTGATGGGCGGACTGACAGGCCGAAAGACAGAGTGCGGGTCAACCAAGCCATCTGTCTCTGCTCTTTACAATGCTGTGTGATTGACAGGGGTTCAGACACTCCCCTAACCTCCAACCCAAACAGGCTGTAACCACAGCCTGCTGCGCATGGCGTTGCACAACACTAATTGCTATGGCAGCGTGTTTATCTTCTTTCTTGTGCGCTGAACCGTATAATCAGACTCGGTTTAATCACTTTAATCAAGTAAAATGCTGCAATTTATTGTCATTTTGAACATTGATGCAGAGGCATACGTACTCAAATAGTTTATGTAAGCAACTTAATCCCAAGTGGCAGCAGTGGGAATACTGTACCTGTTGTACGTTGTGTTGTATACGATTGTGTCTTGTGGGTGTCTCAGACAGTAATTGTTGGCTTAGTGATGGTGGGAATTTGTCATTTTCGGGTGGAGATGAGCAATTCATCTCCTCTTTTATTCAATAATCAGGTGATGGCACAGAGGTGTTCGAATTTAAAGTGCTCCTTCCCTAATCGCTCATGGAAAAAAGTGAAGTCTCAGAAACCCTGGCTGCTGAAGTGAGGTTTCTAAATACCACTTATAGGCTGCTGATGGGCTTTGGCCCAGTTTCAGAAGCAAAGTACCCAGATTAACTCTATTTTGAATTAATTCCCTGGAAGAAGAAAAAAATTTCGTCAAAAAGATGACCACCCTTGATGAAAAGGTTTTTTTTTTATATATATACGCACTGAGCCAATAGAGTTTGCCCTTTGTGTTTGAGTGCGTGTCCCTGCATCAGTGTGTCTTTGTATGTGAACACACATTTGTATGCCCCCCCCCCCCTTCTCTCTTTTTATCTCAAGATGAACTGGCTTAATCAAAAAGCTGCTAGGACAAAAGGTGCCTTAGATATGAACCTTGGAAAGTAGCTCTGCTTCAGCAGTCCTTGCAGCCTTATATAACCTGAGGCACAGAATCAACCTAATTTATTGCAGATGGGTATTGTTGGCTCTTTTTTGGGGATAAATAAAAATAAATCAATATCGATGTAGGTGGTACTTCATCTCTTACCTTTTCAAGGTTTTAACTGACAAGCACTGAGCTATTAAAACAAGCACTCTTCTTATACTGTATGTTTGTCTCGTAATACAAATGTAGCGTATGTTTATTCCGAGACAAACATACAGTATAAGAAGAGTGTTCATGTTTTTCTGTATGAAAGAAAGGATGATCTAAATTGTAACAGGGCCAGATATAGCTCCAGTTTCACTGAGTTGTGAATCTTGTTCTCATGCCAGTGGTCATTTTGTTGTGTAGGTACCGCAGCTTTTCAAAGGGTATGTATCCCCTTTTGGAAATGAAACCCTTCAGACCACTCATCAAATGTCTCAACACAGTGAGTCCTGCCAACTGCACGGAGGAGTTTTGGAGACGTTTTCTAAGCATCCTGGTCTGCCAGTCTTTCCTTCCTCCGCCTCCTCTTCGATCACTTAGAATAATCTCATTCCCCACCATCCGCGTCCCATTTCCAGAATGAATATGAAGCGTGCTTCCCCAGCTGTCCCGGCCGCCCTTCAAAAACTTCTTCCCCCCCTTCCTGTGGCAGTTTTTTAAAGGGCGTTCGAGCCTCTGGCCAGGCGGTGTGATGCTTGTCTGACTCTTTTGGCAGAGGGCCAAATACTGATGTCACCCATCCAACCCCTCCTTTCCCCCGTTCTACACAACAGTCTTCCTCATGCACACACACACACACACACACACACACACACACACACACACACACACACACACACACACACACACACACACACACACACACACACACAGACCACATCTCCAACCAACTGCCCCTTCATTATCAAGCCCTATCTCACACCCCCCTATTTCCACCTCCCTTCTGTGGCTTCCAACTGTGACCTGCACTGAGTCCTATAATTAAATGCCTCTCTCATATATAATATATAACAGCACCCTCCCCAGACTCTACCCAGCCAAGGTGATGGCCATCACAGACAGTGCCACCTGTAACCTTTGGCCCGTGTGATTGTTGGCAGCCAGCGCGACAGACCAGGAGAGGCAGAAAATAAAAACAAGCGTTCCTCTGTGTGTGCGGTTTGTGTGGATTTTCGTCTGACAACTTGCGGCTTCACAGTATGGCGAGGTTACACAGGAGACAGAAAGTGTGTCACCCCCTCACTGCTAAACAAAATGGCTGTGCAATAAAGTCCGTATTTAGGAGGTCAGCTTGGCGCCCAAGACTCCCAGCTGCCAATCTGCTCGCCCCCGCTGCACGACCCTGGCGCTTGCTGCTGTGCACTCAACCTCAACCGAGGTGGATTTCAGCTAAAAGCCTCACAGCCCTGAGTGTTTTATTGGAAGGACAGTGCAGCCTCATAATGTTCAGAGTAAACCCATTTCCCACCGATCAAACTCAGGGCAACACCTGGAGAAAAACAAAAAGGTTGAAGATTTAGGGGGCTCCAGGCAATTTGGTCTCAAATCTTTTGTAAACATCAATTTCCTTTTGGAATTAGTCAGACAAACAGTCTCGCTTTCTTCTCTCCAGAAAGCCGTGGGCTGTCTTTACATTGATCAGACAAAAATCACAGAACGCCGATGATTGTGAGCTCTCACAATTTCGGCCCATAAACTGCTCTTCTTCGGAGTCAACACTCATTTTACAAGAGAAGTTAACAACTTCTAGATTTTAAAAAAAAGTAGATGCTTCAGGTGATTTTTTTTTTTTTTTTTGAGTTCAATAAGACTCCAAAAAGAAAAAGTTATGGTGCTCCCAGGGGGATAGCAGATGGCTGATACGAGGTGTCTCGGAGGTGTCAAGCACTATTTCTGGGTGTTGGGAACAGTTGAGGGCAAAGACTCATGGGAAACCAATTCCAAGGAGAGATTGCTAAGGCAGGGGATTCTGCAGTCTCTTAATGAGGTCACGGCAGTGCAGATCTCCCTACCCCTGCAAACAGCCTTCACTTTAGGTAAAAATAAAAGGTGCTCATGCATTGCCATAACAGAAAATACATGTAAATGTCACATAGGTGCTCTGGAGTTGGAGGTATAAAACATCCAAATATCAGTCGAGGTTGTGTTCAGGGCAGCACAATGTCCCTGAGTGCACTTGGATCCTCCAACGTCTTGTGAGTGACACATGATAGTGACTCTGATTTATCCACAATTGAAAACATTAGTGTCTCAAACAGCGATTTAAAGATTCTGCATGTCTTAATGGAGTAATTAACCCTCTAATGACAAAGCTAATATGTCTTAAATTTTACTAAACACGTTATCGTTGCTTGAGCTCTCCTGCTTTCCCTGAGGATTCCCCTTCACATAGTGGTTAATGACAGATGAACCTCGTTTCAAATTCCTTTGACACCGATCTCTCAGGATGGAGCGGGCGGCCAGGTGGATACACACAGGAGCATTTACATAATAGTCCTGCAGTTCCATGCAAATTCATGTGATTCCCTACCAAACATCTGCAATGCAAGCATAGTTTAGTATGCATGAGTCGAAGGGAGGGGGAGAAGAGAGGGACAGAGAGAGGAAGTGATGGAGAGCAGGGGAGGAGGTCAGATGGAGAAAAAACGGAAGCAGAGATGGAGGATTTGAAGGACGGCTGGTCTGATCAGGTGGATATATTTAGAAGCCAAACACACCATCCTTTGCACGCACACATACACACACACACACACACACACACACACACACGCACACACACACACACACACACACACACACTCACCTCACTCACCTTCCTCATAATGTCTAACCATTTACTTCACAGTACAGGTTGCCCTTTTTTTCGTTTAATATTTTGCCTTAAGTGGTAGCCAGTGTTCTATTGCAGAAAGCCAAAAAGGTGCAGCTAGGAATAGAGAGAGAGAGAGAGACAGAGAGGCCGAGAGAAAGAGAGGCCGGAGGGAAACCTTACCAATGACACATGGAATCAATACCGTTAGGATTTCAGCATGGTGAAAAACAGATGGTTGCTGTAGACTTCTTTTAAAGCTGAGGATCGGCCGTGTGTTTTTGTGACTGGGTAGGCCTCTGCTTCTCACACACCACATGCACACAGGCACAAAAAAAAATAAATTATACAGACACACTTACATGCGCTCTCACACACTTTACATACCAAATGCACATATTGAAATGCAAAGAAACAGGGCAACGTAAAACCACGTGGACACAAGCAAACTACTACAAATTGAATGTTATATATTTATATGCACACATTGTTTCTGCACGTATAAATACACATCCATGTCTCACATATGTATAAATACATACTGATACACATGTGCACACAAAAACACATGGAAAATGTTGATCACAGAGACAAAATTTCAGAACACAAGCACAAACACTAAAACACACACACACACACACACACACACACACACACACACACACACTGATTCAATAAACTGATCTGGATCTTACATCTTTGTGTTGCTGGTCCTCTATAGGGTATATCAATAAAAAGGCAGTTAACTGATTGAGGTAAAAGCCTGTAACTCCGAGCTGACACATAAAAACTTCATTTAAGATGAAAGACTGCGGAGGGAGAGACAGCAGCTGAAGGCTGAACATAAACAGGAGAGAGCAGAGTTTTAGAGACGGCCATGAGAAGGCAGTATTAGCTGGAAAATAAGTATTTTTCCATTACGGTACAAACGGAGTAACCAGACAATTGATTGCTCCTTTTTCTTCCAAGTCAAAAATGGATGGTGAAGCGCAATTTCATGTCTTACCTGTGGATTTTATGTTTGTACAAAAAACATTTTTAAATGCACATTTTTCCAATCACTGCGTAGGCTATGCGATATTGTGAGACACCTCCTGCTCCGCATTAATCTTTCAGTGAGCTGCTGTTTGTATCAGAGTTGAAGGAACTGGAGCAAGTCTCGCTCGCCTGAAACATGTTCACAGAAAAAAAATGCTTTTCATGGCAAAGCAACCAGACAATGACCCGAATTGTGCGCTTTGGAAAGGTCAGTCAGGACACTGAGGCTCCACAGTACATTTGCTGTAATATATGGCAACCAGTTACGGCTAACATCATGTTTGCTGTTCAATTGTATCAGTCCTTTAACCAAACAAGTAATTTAATAATCGTGCTTTTAGTCATCCACTGCTCTCGGACTCATGTTAATACAAACTGCCCCCCCCCGCCCCGCCCCGCTGTCGAACAACTGTAGTCCAAAAATGTTTTCATTATTAGATTATAATTATTATTAGGCCTATTAGTACTAGTGGTAGTATTACATTGTGTAGTAGTTTAAGATATATATATTTTTTTGCATCCTTATTTTAGGATTGTCCTGTGTATTAGTGTGTTGGAAAATTTGTTGGGAACTAGAAATCTATTCCAGTGACTGTATATGTTTTTTGGGAAGGGCAGTATCCATCCCTGGTGAATCAACAATATCTCTGTAAACAGGGTCCTGGAGCCTGAAAATGAGATGTTGGTGAGACAACCAGTCTAACCAGAAAAAAGGAGAAACCAAACAATGCATGAAAAAAAAAAAGTACTCCCGGGAAACTCCAACTTTTTTGGGTCTACACAAACGGAAAACATTATTCTTTTTGAAGTCATAAGACATCAAACGGTTAGTTTTGATCATCAAACTCAAGCCAAATGGAAGTCCTTTCAACTGGGTGTGAAGTGAGCTTGCTGTTCACCTCATGAAAGGGATTATTAATGTCATCCCTCAGGTCATAAGTGGTTGTTTGTCTGCACCCGGATACAACTTCACATATTAACACTGTGCGCAACAGTGCAAGGTGTATAAGTGAATGGAAATCATTGGGTCCTTTGAAGACACTGGTTTCAGGGCCTCTTATCAAGAAATCCATGCGTATCTTTACATGTATCTTCAATCACTGTGCAGGATCCACGTCTGTCTTTTTCTCAGCGCACTGTGGCGTGTGTGTAGGTGTGCACATGTGCCTACACTATACATCTATTGGCCCTGCTCTCATTTTATGCTTAGGGTGGAAATTCCCTTCTCCCCTTCCCTTCACTGCCTTCCTCTGTCTCAGTAATCAAATCCATTAGTATTAATATTGCATGAGGAAACGAGCTGAATCAAAAGCTTGGCCATGTCAAAAGTGTGAGTCCCTGATAGCCACTGACTGCCACCACTCAGTGGAAATTGTGCCGCCATTTTGGCTGTAATTACTGAAGCCCGGAAACTGTTAATATCCGGAGAGATGTACCGTTTTCACAGGGAGAAGGGCTTCAAAATAAACCTATTGCCCATCAGTGGGAATAAGCTTGACTTTCATGAATAGAATTCGATACTATGCGTTTCTTTAGTACAGCACATTAATGCATAAGTATAGTGCACTTGTGAATTATTGCTTAAAGCTGTTTAACTGTTAAATGTTAAGTATTTCAAAAGATGCTGGAACAAAGAAGGAATTGCATTGTTATTGGGTTATGAGAAACATAGCAAATGCTCAACCACCTGTTGTCATATAACTGATTTTATAATGTTGACCTTCAGCTCTGTTCAGTTGGACACTTTGGTTTGGTTCGATTTTTATTTGTAGTTAGTGCTTTTACTTCCACCATTTTCCATCTTGTGCAATCTTTACAACTACAACACACACGATTACACATCGAAGCCTACAAGACGTGACCGTTAGCAGTTTCCTCTCGATGGCAGCTTACAATGTGGAAGCGGCTGAGGTAGCGGCAGGGAATTTATCAATCAATTGGCCTCTCTGCTAGCAGAGGAAAGACTGTCTTTCCTCTGCCCGTTGCTAGAGGGGACGTGATGAATGCTTTTAGCAAGGGTTGACAGGTTTTCCCATGGAGGTGCTAACAGCAGGAGAAACATGCTGGGCTTCCCATGTCATGCCTTGCTTTTTTAACGAAGACTACTTCAGCAACGCGTTGGCATTCCCTTTTTACTCCGGTGAGCTGTCACAACTCACCTGAGACTAATAAATACTGCATTACGTGTAGGCGTACATGAATGCATCTCTCCATCCTAACTTTCCTATTCTCTGCCTCATACCTACAGTTTAGAACGAAAAAAAGCAGCATTGAGCCGCGTCGAAGGTGTCCCTGGTTAAACTGGAGCCCGCACGTGGCCTTAGGTGATGTTTGGCGAAGCCATTCAACAACAAGAGCTGTTGCAATTGTGTTGTGAAGTTTGTATAGTAACGAGAGGTGGAGATAGAATGCCATGCCCTAAGGGGAGAGCCATAAATCAAAACCTCGACATCTTGTGAGCATAGATAGAGTCATTCCCCACAGGCATTGGCAAGATTCCCCCTACCTACAACGGTGTTTACAGTCGGAACAATGGGGGCATCGTTCTTAAGTCCCCTAGACAATTTGATACCGCACTATTCTGTCTCTTCATGTTTCTGTGGTTCTCTCACTTCTTCACTAATGGCATCACCTGCCCTGCAGGCCAAGAAAAAGAAGAAGAAGAAAAAAAAAACTAGCAAGGGCACATATTGGTCACGTGCACATAGTATTGTGTTGAAAGATGAACAGAGCCTTTGTAAGACACCCACTCTTTCCTGGTATATGGTGTCGCCACAAAAGACTCACTGTTGAGCCCTTCCTTTGTGTCTTTTGTGTGGGGCGCGTGTCACATGCTCTCCCTTTGTTTGTTTGAAATACATGTCTAGTTTAGAGCAACCAGTAGCCCTGCACAGTTCTGTGTGCGTATGTGTCACTTCTGGGTTTTTACCGAATGCATTCGCGGTTTTATTTCGAGCAGCCCCGCTGCTGTACGTGTCCGTCTGTTCCGTTCGGCCAGTTGAAGAGACAGGAGCTGCGATGGGTGGGGCGCTTGTATATGCCTGCCGTCTGAGGTGCCTGGTTACACTGCAATTAGCCGTGGTTTTTCTGCCTCTCGCGAGGCCACAGTCACAAATGTACCCCTTTGCAAAACCGCGGCGCATATTACGCTTTCAACTGGTCTGTCAATTTAGCAGCTTGACATGCGCTACTCAATCACAAACTCTTTTGAGTAAGCTGAATTTACTTCATTTCGTTTCATGGAATTAGAGGCGAGTAAGCTGTTTTAGATCAAAGCAGTGGGTTCGTCAATGTTTTCCCCAGTTCTATCCCTGATGAAATAGGGTTAAGATAACCGACAACAGGATGTAATGAAAAAGGTTTTATAGGTAATTATGTAATTGAGGTAGTTTCATGTGTAAGTGTTGGCCAGATCTACCCGTTCCACTGGCGTAGTCGACCTCTAAAGTTGTCTGCGGCTTTGTCTCGGCCTACATGCTTCTGATCCTGATTGCATCTGAATGATAGTGATTCTAGCTGTCTGTCAGTTTCACTACTTCTGAGGTAGATTCAGTTCACATTACAGCCACTGACAGTCTTGTCAAAAGCAACTTGCAGTGCGTTTGCTTTAGTCGAGGATATTATGAAGTATTCAGGGACCGTTTGAAAGTGGCTGTTTCAGGGATCAAAACCTCAAGCCGTACTGGCAGAATATTATCTTTCACCTCTAGGTTACCAGAAAAAAGAGGAGACGCTTTAGGGCATCCGCAATAAACTGCACACTGTCTGCACAGTTTGTACTTCTGTACTCTGTTAACCACCCAGTGCGCAGGTAATTAATCTCACTTCTAGAGAGTCACCCTCACCCCTCATGTAGGCTCAGCTGAGTATAGAGATATTTAGTATCTTGCACAAGGACACTAAGGCAGAGTCGATGACACCGGGGCGTTGAACCCGGGTTGTGCGATCTGGTTCCTCAGAGCGGACGGTTGTGTGTCCTTTGGCAAGACCCCTCACCTTTCGAAGCTCACCTAAAGGTTACCTGCTCACTCATTCTGCCCTAGGTCCTCCGAATATGGGGGCCAGCTGAATTTCATACATTAGGGGGGGAAAAAGGAAATCAATTTATTACATCAGTGTCATGGATCTCTCTTTCTCTCAGTTCTCATCATTCTATTTTTAATTAATGAGTATGTATAACCACTTGGTAATGACTCGGTGTGTGTGTGTGTGTGTGTGTGTGTGTGTGTGTGTGTGTGTGTGTGTGTGTGTGTGTGTGTGTGTGTGTGTGTGTGTGTGTGTGTGTGTGTGTGTGTGTGTGTGTGTGTGTGTGTGTGTGTGTGTGTGTGTGGGTGGGAGGTGTACCAAGTCCTCCTTCGTAGCTAGGGGGATTAATGACAATTTGACTAAAACAAAGACACGAGAATTGAATATCGTTGGGTGCTTGTGTGTAATTACAAGGCAATGAGATAAGCAAATAAACGAGAAGATCGGGCGAATAAAAGAAAGAAAGAAAACAGTGACTCCCCTGCTAATTAAGGGATGTGAGAAGATGCTGGTTGAGGGATGGAGAGGTTACAGGGTCTGGCTATGTGACACTTGCTTCGAGTAGTGTCACCGACACCATATTACCTTCCGTCCATTTATGTGTCAGCGGCGATGAGGTGATGTGAAAAACACAGCAGAGTGGCCTGTAGTCTGTGTTTTTATCAAAACTCTTGTCCTCCCTTTCCACTCCCCAGGGGCTCCGGCTAAGAGCATCCAGTCCAATGGTCAGATGCAAAATAGTTTGTATAGTTAGGCATCCTTTTGTTCCACCACTTTCTCTCATCTAGAACTTTTGTCACAATCAAGCTGATATGTTTAACATTACAGAATGTAAACGGTAACTTTTATTGTACGGGGTGTTGTGATGCCTGTCATTGGTAGAGACTTATTCTTATAATTAAAAACATTGCACTGAACCTGGCTGGCAAGGCAACCAGGCCCCCCTTCTGTCATCGTGGGCAACGTGAAATCGCGGGCAAAAATTTGGATGAGCTAGTAGCCCCGTAGCGAGGAATCAGAGGAATTTCTGAGAGCGTTAGTGTTATGTGTTTCACATGGCTACAGGAAGATACTCTTGGATCTTCCTTCGGCTGGGACACGGTGCTGCCCGTGTTTTATGAGTCCGTGGTGGCCAGTGTCATGTTGAGTGTGCCCGACACCAACACACTCGACAAATTGATTCGGAGTGCCGGCTCACTCCTGCGAGGCGGCTCCTCTCCCCGTAGTATGATAGAAGACGATGTTATCAAAACCCTCTCCGTGGTCAACACCTCCCACCCTCTCTACAGTGTTCTGGTCAGCCAGAGAAACATGTTCAGCCGCAGACTAAGTGCAGAACGCCACGAGTCCTCACTATCAATGACCATCCGGAAAAAAATGAAAATGTTGCTCTCAAAGTGTGTATCATTGCCTTTGCATGGGGGTTGACGACAACAAATAATAATGTTTCCTTCCTTCTGTCTTTTCGTAGAGTGCCAAGCCATCCTGTGTGAAGACCCCGCTGTCCCCTGCGCAGTCGGGGCCTCGGCTCTCCAGGCCAGGTCAAGGATCAGTCCCACCCCGCCCTGCCCCCATCCTTCTCCTACTGGAGCCAAGATGGCCACCAAGGATGCCCCTCGCCTCTCCCTGCCACTCCTGCTGCCTGTCACCACTCTGCTGCTATCACTGCTGCTCACCAGCGCCCTTGCCTTATGTAAGTATCCAGCCATTCGTCAACTGATGACTGATGACTGATGACTTTCAGCGTCCCTACGCGGTGCCCCTTTAAGGAGCCATCATTCATATCCGATACACTGGTTGGAAACAGGGAATTATGCAGGTATATGGAGTAAGGAAGCGTAAAGAAGGAGAAAAGTTAGAATGGCACCACAATGTTGAGAGCTAGTTCTTTACTAAAAAAGGCATTCATCTCCTGTTCCCAAAACCCCTTGAGCACGTAGGCCCTCACTGAAACTGCTCCAGGAGACCAGGACATGTAGCTGCTGATAGACATGTCGGTTATTTTTCAGCCCCACAGTGATATTTTCAAATGAGGGCTATCTCAAAATGTTTACCGTTCATCCACGATGTTTGTCTGCATAAATCCTACTCAATTACTTCCCGTGTTAGCAACAGAGGGCCGTCGGTATGGTCTCTTATCCCACCCTGTCAACTCCTGCTTAGGATTTGTTCTGCACCATTTCCCCGTTAAGATGGGCTTAGAGCAGCATTAGGGAGACAAAACAAAGAGGAGGCTCTGCAGAGAAATGGAACAAGAGTGATGGCGAGGTGGGGAGGCTTCCCCTTGGGTCTCATTGTTTGGTAATCGCGAGTGTGTGTGTGTGTGTCGCAGGATTATACACTGTATGTGTGACGTGGTGAATGTGCATGAGCAATGTAAAACGTTGTGAACAGTGTGTCAGTTTCAAGTTTGCTCGTTTGTTTGCGTGTCTGTCCTGCACACACATTCTTTTTTGGAAAAGCAGGGATGTGACCATGTGTCATTCCGATCGGATCTAATCTTGTCTTCCCCACCATCTTCTTTGTCTCTCCCAGTACAAAAATAAAAAATCGTCGTGGACAGAAATAATTGTTCAACTACCTCTAGTTTCTTCAGACTGCATTCAAATCACAAAGCATTTTGGTTCCAGAGAGCTTTTCACTGGAGGAGCAGTGTTATCTGTACAACTGTGTGTGCATGTAAATTAGCAGAACACAAGGAGATATCAGCTACAGTCAGTTGAAACAAACTGCAAACTAGATTATGTCTTCAAGTAATAAAGTGAGGAAGATCTAATCAAGAACACAGAATGAACATTTCGAGCCAGAGAAGAGCAATATGTCTTAAAATTGGGACTCGTCAACAGATTCAGCCTATCATGCATACTGTTCCGCAGTGCATGTGTCACAATTGAAATTCTTTGGCCAAGTTAAGACGCGCCTTGTTTTTCGCTCTTTCTCACTTAATGTGCAAGATAAATTGCATTTTTTCACTTCGTTCCCCTCTATTTTTTCTCCCCCCTCCTCTCAGTTTCTTCCACTCTTAGAGTGTATCCTCAGTGGTCCAGGATAATGTGAAGAGGACTTGGTTTTTTACTCACGTTGCCACATGCGCTGTCTACTTTGGATTGCGCGGCGGTTCGAGTGTCTGGAAGCATAATTTGAGCGTCTCTCTGCTCAGCTGACTGAAAACATCTGAAATTGCACTCAGACATGTCAAGCGGATGTCTCCGTTCTCCTCCTTTTTTGGGGGGGGCTCTTTCGCTCATTTAGACAGTGAGAGAAAAGCAAAGGTGCAGAAGTTCCTCCTCCGAACATTCCAAGATGGTTGATTACGACAGTTGCATGATCTCACCTCCGCTGACTCACCCACCATGTTAAGTTTTTCTCCTGCAATTGATTTTGTTCACCGCCTCTGTTTGCTCACCCCGGTTTGAATGACATTCAACGGAGTCTGTTTTTTATCTTTGATGGAGATTAGCTTTCCTTCTCTCTCAATGCACTAACAGCAGGGCTCTCTCCCCATCTGTCAGTATCTACTATTCTTTGTCTGCTCTGCCTGTGGATATGAACGTTGTTTTTGTCAAGCTCCCTCTCCCGTCACCTTCTTATTGTGTCTTGCTCATATGCTCAAAAAAATAAATAATACAAAAAAAAAAATATATATATATATTTGAGGTTTATTTCATGTTCACAGTCACACTCTCTTTCTTGGTCTTGTCTCTTTTTGGGGTCACACAGCGGCGCCCCGCCATTATGTCTGGAAGTAAATGCACACGCTCACAGACTACCTGCTGGCTGTGTCTCTGATTGTCTTCCACGCACACACACACACACACCCACACACACACACACACACACACGCACGCACGCACGCACGCACGCACGCACGCACGCACACACACACACACGCACGCACACACACACGCGCGCGCGCCACACAGAGCCCAGTTTGAGGTCCAATTATATCCACTCCCACCTGGTGGACTAAGAGGATAGAAGGGGTAGGGGGGCAAAGACACCAACCCCCACCTTGTATCAACTCCCCCTCTCTCTCTCTCTCTCTCTCTCTCTCTCTCTCTCTTGCATACACCCACACACAGTATATGCCACGTTTTTTTTGTGTTTTTTTTGTTGCTGAAATGCCCAGCTGAAAGCATGATGTCATCCCTACCACTCACACCCCACCCTCTCTCTCTTTCTCGCTCTGCCCTTCATCCCTATCCTCTCTCACTCATAAATCACTGTGAGAAGGAGGCGTTTTTAATCAAAAGAGAAAGAAAGATGGCTCAATAAATCGCGCCAGCCCCAACCTCAATAATGCTCGGCTCCCTGTTTGTGTTTGTCTGTATTTGTCTGCATGTTTGCATAAACACACACACACACACGCACACATACACACACACACACGCACACAGGCTGAATTTTACTGAGCTGAGCTCACCTGAGCTTTGTCATAAATTGCTATAGCATATCGAGTGAGTTACAGGTCTATAATAGGAGTGGTGGCCCAGAAAAAATTAATAAATAGATGGCAGTGTTTGTGCTGTGCTTTCTTTTTGATGTTGTTTCTGTCAATACTGGTTGAAAGAACCGTATCAAACAGCAGCATTTAAATGGTGAGTTTCTGACAGTGAATGTTGAAACATTGGGAGATTACGGAAGGCATTTGATATATGGATACCATTTTGTTAATATTATTATTATTAATATTTTTTTCTTTCATTGGGCTTAAGTTCATATTTTTGTCACTGAAGAATATTGAGATTGAGCGACATGATTTTGCAATAATATATTTGGGTTTGTGTTTCCGGATGAGGGGATACGGCGTCATATATCAGCATTATTTCAGGCCCTTGACCTCCTCCCTTTTCGCTCCTGCTTTCTTTGAGCCTTCCAAAGTCCTCAACAGTAGCATTCTTGGCAAAGCCCTCTTAATAGTAATTGGCCAGAACTCACAGTGATGGGGTGAGAGAGTTCAATAATTCATATTCCTTTGAAGCTGCCAATTGGAAGAAGAAAAAAATGAACCCCCTCAGTGGAGCTGTTATTTTTTTGTTCTTGTTCCCTGGATCGCTGTCTCTCCTCCCGCCTCGCCTCCGTTGCTCCCCGTCTTTCCTTCTCCCTCACTCACTCACTCCTCATCTTTTCAAATGATGTTTAAGCCAACACTGTCAAGTGCGTTCTCTCAAATATCATGTACACCCTGCTGTTGCATGCGTAGGCCCATGCTTTACTCTGCGTACTGTTTTTCTCCTTAAAATGAGAAAGAAGCAAGTTGATTTTCTAAGGCATGAATCCATGCCTCAAGTTTCCTGTTGGCACTGTTTACTTTATTAACATTGTTAAAGTCGACACTTTGACACAGTGGTACAACAAGTATCTGGATGCTTTACTTTATAAAAGGTACCAGTACATAATTACATATAAAAGTACATAATTGTAACAGCAAAATTAAGTTAAAATATTGATGTGATACTGGTTTGGACCCCAGATAAGTCTGTTGTCAGTTGTTGCACTAACTATGTCTAATCTTTGATATTTGTCGAGATAATGGACCAGTTGAACATTTATTGAAAACAAATCATATGAGAAGTTGAAAGGGGTGGAATCACTGTTTGGTGGTGCTGTCAGACGTCAGAAGCCAACAAGGTTGGAAAGCCATTGGTTTAATCTTTAAGAATGTGTTGTATTACCTTGTTATATTATCCATTGTGTTAAATCACAAAGTTAACTATTAAAGCTGTCAAATAAATTGAATGCAGTAGTAATGCAGGAACTACAGGAATGTAGTGGATTGGAAGTATATAAAAATGGAAATACTCCATACAAGTATCTCAAAATTGTGAATTTTATTTAGAAGTGCGAGGAACCATCTTTCCCTCTCATCTTTCCCTCTGTCTCCTTAAGATGGACTTCAAGTCATGTTTAAAGGGGAAGCAATGTGTGTGTGGGAGCTTTACGTGCCTGATGGACATGTACTAATATTTTTACGATACAAGATGGAGGAACATTGTTGAGAAGAAATTGAAATGATTTACAGTTCGGAATGGAGAAACGTATCACCTGTGCCACTCGAGCCCATACGGCTGATCATCTAACGGCAGATGCCGTCAACCATCAAATTAGTTCAGACGGGTACAATGCTGTGGCGGTGGTATCAGGGGGAGTGAATCCAGTCAGTGGGATTTACAATTCCGCAATGCATCTCTGAAAGCACAGGCTCGGTCGGCGCTATTGATCAGTAGCGTTCAAAGCTCGCAGCCACGGTGTGGATGATGCGTGTATCTCTTCTGTTTTGCCATCATCCCCCTTTTCTCGTTGTCTGTTCAGTAACACGCTCCAGTAGTTTAAGCGATATCATATGAACTCAGTTTGACAGAACGATACCAGTGATTGAAGGGCTATGTTTTTTCGTCCTGCAGAGGGCAGCTCAACGCATCCTGAAGGTGGCCGTAACGTCTACAATGCCCCCGACCGATTCGATGAGCAAGTTTAGCTCCTGGAGGGTTTTTGATTTCAGCCAAGAAACGTTGTGTTTCTGCTTATTTTACAGACCGTCTTTCAAAGACTGTAGAGGACTTTTCCTATTTGAGTTTAGAGAAAGATACAGTGTGCGTTCTTCACCCTTTGTTGTCTCCAGTTTCTTCATTCTCTCGTCCCTTTGTTTTGATCGGACCTGAAACACCTTTGGCAATTGGAGGTGTCCTCTTCATTTAATGAGCCAACAAGTGTCAGTTGCCTCAAGCGAGTCTCTAAATGACTCACAATTGCTCCCCCTGCGTGTGTTCTGTGGCCATTTTGAAATCACACACTTATGCTTAATCTCTGAGGAATCAAGTCTCTTTATTTCCAGTGGGCTGATAGATAGTTAGTATCCTTTGCTTTTCTTTCTTTTTTTCCCCTTAGCCTTCAACAATGGTTTCCATGGGACCAATTTGCCCTCATTACAAGTGTGCCACGGAAATACAGCTTCGCTACGACAGCAGTGTGGTCGGGCAAAGTTTTTTAACCTCTGGGTACCGACACTCCAGAATTCATTTTATACTGGGTTCCCACATCCTGCCACAAGTCCCTCATGGACTGCGAAGCCTGAGAGTTTGCTTTTTGAGGCCGGTCGACAGAGATGGCGCACTACTGTACAAGAGGAGACGGGGAAGAGTTTGCACAAAAATCATCAAATTTTTACTCATCTCATGCACTGAGCCTTAATGTCTTTGCCTTCTTCAAACAAGTGAGGGAAAAAAAGAAATTCCTAATGAAGAGTGGTGATTTTATATCCAGACAGAAGAATTCTCTTAAAATATGTAGCGTGCTTTTAAGGTCTTTCCCTCCACTTGTATCAAAGAAGATATTATCGTTTGAAATGTCTTCATAAAAGTTTAATTGTATTCAAACTCCTTTTTATTAATTTGTTGAAGAGAGAATAAGATTTTATGACTTCCATCTTAAGGTTACAAAAAGGACAACCTTCTACTGTGGGAACTGACTATACAACCCAGGCAGCACAAAGTCTCTCTGTGAATCGTCACATCCACCGCTGCTCGGCACCCCGGCTGCCCCAGGAGCGAGTCCCAATTAGCCTCTCTTCCTTAAATTTTAATTGGAAAAGCAACTGTTTCATTAACCCCTTAAGCTTTGCACAGCCACAGTAACACGGGAAAGGAACCGGACCCAAAACACACTGTGCGGATTATTCCGGCACCTGATATTAGGTTAGAATTTCTTTTTTTCATCCCGACTAGCGGAGCCTGCAGGTTTATTTCAAGCACACATTCAGAGAATTTTCTGACATTCACACCTCAGCAACACACTCACAGTGTTACATGGTTTTCCTCTCCGGCATCGCTATTACGAGGTAGCTGTGCTGCTCAAGAGTACCGTGGCTTTTCATGCTCCAATACAGATGTTTAGTGCATATGCGTGTGCTGATAGATTCAGCTGATGGCAGTCCATGGAAATATAGCACCCTCTGTTACAGAATATGTGTAATGTGATACAGGTTGTCATACCAGACACCGCATTGAAGATTGAAATACTGAAGGCATGATAGTTCTCTTGTTTAAGATCACCTCCTCTAGGTTGTCTCATGGCTTATCCATCTGAAATTCGTATTTTTTTATTTATTTTTTGAGCGAAACCCAGAGGAGTGTTTTTTTCCTTCCCCGCCTTTTCCCGCCTGGTTCAGCTTTTTGCAACCGTGTGCTGGTCTTTGTTGCCGGTGATTACGTGTCAAAACCTCCAGACAAGACAAAGCAAGACAGGTTGAGAGTGAAGGCTCGGTTTCCATAGCGATGGCACTTGCCCAGGCAGCCTGCGAGAATTGGTCCTGATTGATGGGGCTCTGTTGTTCAGGCCCGGAGGATGTGTGGTTTGTCTGTGTGAGTGAGAATCAGTGTGTGTGTGTGTGTGTGTGTGTGTGTGTGTGTGTGTGTGTGTGTGTGTGTGTGTGTGTGTGTGTGTGTGTGTGTGTGTGTGTGTGTGTGTGTGTGTGTGTGTGTGTGTGTGTGTGTGTGTGTGTGTGTGTGTGTGAAGGCACATTCACCTGAATCTGTCCATGTATGTATCTGCCTGTCTCTCTCCATCCTTCTGCTTGTTGTGTAGGTGCTGATGCGTTCTGGTGGTTTTTTAAGTCGGGTCCAGGACTGACGGACAGGCAGCTCAAGCTTGGCGACCTGCTGAGTCTCAGGGATAGTTGTCAGATACTGCGAGCTTGTAAATCTCCACAGCACACTTCAGAAGTCCACACATATGTAGTTCAACGTCAGCAACACACAGCCACTTCTGCGCACAATGGCAACACTAGGAAGTTTAGAAATCCCTATTGGGATAAAATGCATTGTAAATGTCCAAAGTTCCAATCGGACGAAGCGCAACACGAAATTTAGATGTGACATGCCAACTCCACTCTGTGTTCATCGGTTGTTTTCTTCCCGAGTAGTCATGTCTTGACAGTGCCCCCGCGCGTGTCATGTGTCTGCTGTTTGGCTAATATGGAAAATTAAGTTTCATCTCAATCAGAGTCAGCTTCGCTGAATCAACCTCTTTAAATTACTAACACACAGCGGTTCATACTGGTCCCATCCACTTTGTCAACGTGTAATATTCTGTAAAAAACTAAATCATGGATCTACTCTGACATTTTATTGATAAATGTATGGCATGTATTTCTTATGTATTTTTCCTACAATGTGCCTAATGTGCTGTTGTGAAGTTGAGTGTCTGTTGAGATCAAGTGGCAGTGAGTGGGAGTAAGATACGAGGATTAAGTTGGACACTTTTGTCTTGTCGCTGTTATCCAGAGCAATTATGAGTAAAAGAGTGGTACCAAGATATATGATCCTCATCTGCATTCTCATCTTGTTTACACCTACTTCACATGCTAACAGGTGGGAGGCGGGAGAAAGTGGACTTAGGAGTAATAGCACCAAAATGCTCTTCTCAGACGTTGTTGGTTTAAAAGAGACAGAGAGGGCTCTGTGTGCTGTGAAAGATACCTATTTGTAGCAAGATGGATAACAAGTGGCCTTTTTCCAATTTGCTGCCTTTTCTCTGCAAATCACCGAATGGCTTTGCGTCATCCTCTCCCCCACTTTGCTAATTCACTGGATAATGGGTTCCTATTTATGACCCGAGAAGCTTTTCTCCATCAAATACCGTATTAGTCATAAAGCCGGGCCCCTTCCTCCTCTAACAGTCCCCGCACCAAGCCACGACAGTAAAGTACCGAAAATGGAGCCGTCTCATATTCACATGCCCACCTCCCACTCGCCACCACTTTGTGATCACAGTGCCGCTATATTCTGTCTTATCTGGTCGCATTCTGGTATTGGCTACACAAGTGACTGTGTGGCACAGTGTGAGTCTTTTTATCTCCTGCTAGCTGGTCGTGTCTGCATGGATCGGTTCTATTCTCGGGGGCCTTGTGAAGATAACCCCCCCCCCCCCCCCCCCCATTTGCTCAGACCTTGTCCCGCGGCCAGGCAGATACTGTAAAGACGGGGTCTCGTATGCGTTACCTCAGCCTGTCTGAGGGAAGCTGAGGGAATAGAGAGAGAGACTTCGGTTGAAGGGACAAATGGCCACTGCGGGTGCAATGTCCTGTCAATGTCATCTCTGGTGACATGTACGTTATGGCACCAGGTGGTTTTTGGAGACTCTTACGCACGTGGCAGGGGTGGGAATCAAACGGCACTATTTTTGTGCTCTGTGTGCCACAGACACAGAAAGTGGAACATATTGGATAAAGATATTTACGGGTTTAACAGCCACCAGTTCATGATGTTTAAGGATTAAGGATGTTTGTCTTACCATGAAAAAAAGTTGTTTTAGAAAATTTGAATTTTACCTAGTAGACCTTAAGATGTAAGGTCACAATGCCCTGTGAATTGTCTCCAAGGTTGCATGATTAAAGAGACAATCTTTAAATAAGTAAATCAAGTTTCAATCCCCTTAATAGCCAGTGTGTGTGTGTGTGTGTTTGTGTGTGTGTGTGTGTGTGTGTCAACTTCTTTTGTGCGCAATGTACCATGCTGAACAACTTCACTAAGCTTATCTGTTGATGATACGGTGTGATCCCCGCCATCGCTCATTACCGGTGATTTTAAAAGCAGTTTAAGCCTCTGCACCACTCAACAATTTCTTCCCTGCAATTACTGGCGACGTGGCAAGGTTCAAATTCAGGGAAAAAGAAAGGTTTCAAAGTGAATAGTAACTTGCAGCAGAGGCCCAGAGGCACACGGTGGAGGGAAATTGAAAAAAACAAAACAAGACAGGGTTAATTATGCTCTTCAGAGTTCACACAATCATGCACTGCATACCTGAGGTAATTGCACTAAAATAGACATTGAAGGGCCCGCAGCCAGTGGCGGAGGGCTGTTTGATGGCATGTACATGAAAACACAGACAAATATGTTCACACACACACACACACACACACACACTCACATATTGCGAAGTTAAATAATGCTGATGGCGAACCCGCCGCCTGAATAGTAGAAAAAGGGCAAAAATTGACACAACAGTAAAAGGTTGTGTGTGGGTGTGTGTTTGAGTGTGTGTGTGTGTGTGTGTGTTAGAAGGACAGAGAGAGATGATTTATCTCGCCTTTAAGTGGGCAAGCATGAGCTGAGCAGAGCTGAAACAGAAACATGTCTAAGTTGGTGCTTATAATAATAATTATGTGTAATTCTATAGCGTGCAGTAATGTCCATACAACTTCCCTTTTCTTCTCTTCTTTGGACATCTGTGTGAACAGCGAAGGTCAGGGATTTAACCTTTTGACAGCAGTGGCATATCCAGCCACCCATCAATTATATATATCGCTGATCCTTTGAGGGTCGCGGGGGCCAATCCCAGCTGACATTGAACGAGCGCTGTCGCGTTATGAATGTGTAAGATGTCTAGTGGAATATGTGTTCGGAAGGCCACTGTGAGGCACGTCTCCTATGTCTCCTTCCTGGTGGGTCATGAATTAAATGTAAAATTGTATACTCCTTTACAATCTTCTCTCCAGACATGGAAGTTTCATCCATTTTCAAAAATGAATCTGATAATATATAAAGGTTCTGTCACTTTTGTCCATAGATATTGAAAGTAACCCAAGACAACACACACACACATATACATATATATATAAAATTTCTTTTTGTTGTTGTTTATTTTTTGATTTTTGTATTTAAAATCAGAGTTTTGTTGCTCAAACGCTACAACGTGACCAGTGGACATCCAGTGCAGTTTCATAAATATGTGCTGAACAGAAGATAACAGGACGTCATTTGTAGTTCAAGTGGATCGTGCGCGACACACAATAGACGGTGAATAGTATAATTTACACCCATTACAGTGTTTTCATAATGCATTCAGGCAGAATCGATGGAGTTCTGCATCAGGTAAAAGGCCAACAATCCTCTACTACATGGAGATGTAAGCAGGACAAATTGGACTTGATTTGCTATGAAAGTGCCACTTATGTTTTCAATATCTAAAAAGAAAACCACAGCAATAACAAAGGAGAAAAATAACAAAAGAAAAAAAATGATCCATCTTTTTTGATGAAATATTTTGCTCTTCCAGTCCCGCCCTCTCTTCTTCACATCGTCTCCTCTAGTTCCTGGAGCTCGTCTCCACTTCTCTCCTCTCAACTGTCCCACTATAGTTCATTCATTTCATATATATATATACACACATATATCCTTCCTGCAAACCCCATCACTTTAAACTTTACTGAGGTGATGATGAAAACTGCATCTAGTACATTGTGAAAAAAAAACCCAAAAAACATGAAACTGCCAGGAGTTAAATTCAGACCGACATGCAGGCGAGCACATGTATTGTACGTCTCTCTCATCCTCTGAAGCAGAAAAGAATGAGAAAGAGAGAGAGAGACAGAAGGAAACTGGGCGGAAATGTCGAATGGTCCAGGGGAGAAGCTAATCAAAGAGCGCTGGCCTTCAGCAGAACCACTGCCACAGGCCTGCTCCGTGTAAATCCCTCTTCTGTCTCGACAGAGGGCACATTGTAAGGGAAGGTCATATGCAGAGGAGCTGAGTTGTGTAGAGCCGTCTTGAATAGTTTCAGAATGGAAATTGAAAGTATGAAATGCCAAAAGGGATTATTGCATGTGACAGATAAACTAAGCCCGTTCATTGATGCTAGAGGAGGACCTGCAGTGCTCATATCAATCCACAACCTTTACTCCTTGCATTACACATCTATACATTATGTATATATAAATATATAGGTGATGTATTCCGTTAAGAAACCTTTACAGGTAGTCAGGGAATGTGACTTCCTCAAGGGTTCCTTTAAGAGATCTAGAGTCAGATTAGAAATATTTTTGAAAGATCAACAGCAATCGATGCACTTTGATTTTAACCATCAGAGGACGAGGGATCAATATTTTCAACATTAGGATGATTGCCAACAACACAGCCCTCTTAATACCTCTTATAGAGGTAGACAAGTTTCATCCCTGCCCATTGGCTGATTTATTTAGCCCAGTGTGTGGTCTGTCGATGTCCAACACTCGCAGCCTGTCATAACTACGTTTTATCAAATATGAATGTTTTTGGGGATGGACGAAAGGTACGTTCCCCCCCCCCCCCCCCCACTTGCCAGAGTCAGTCCAAACAGGTGGGGATGACACAGCTGCACATGCAGTATTCGATGTAGTTCACAAATATGATTTACAAATTGACTTTGCTCTCCGGCACCGATCGATCGGACCGCAACCGCTTAGAATACTGCTCTGCAACAACGTGCATAAGGAAACCAGTTTGTGGACGGGGCATTGATTTAACTTGACTCAACAAACACAGGCGACGGTCTTGAGTCATGTCCACAACATTTTGGGCTATCTTCACTACAGGTTAACCAGTCCGCCAGCGATTAATCATTTCTAAAACATTGAATTGGAACATTGCAGGCCCTGTGGCTGCAGCCTGCAGCATACACTGATTCACTGGCGTCACGACATATATATATATATATATATATATATATATATATATATTTATATAAACTTAGCGTGCTTGCATCATTTAGACAACAGAGCAGTATGAAACCAAGATACGAGGCTACTCACACTCACAAACTCCTATAATGGTGAAAGAAGTGTCTTTAGCAGACGAAGCTCCGACTCCTTGGAGCATCATGCATTGATAGCGAAATGCAGCACCGGTCTGAATTGAGTCGGCGTCTGAATTGAGTCAGGGGCTGCTGAACAACAATTTTTTTATTATTATTATTCTGCTAGAGAAAAGGCGTGTAAGAAAGTTTGACCGGATTACTGTGTTAGGCGCCGCTGCCTGCGATGGCCTGATACGAGCCGGAGGAGAGGTCACATTGCTAATCCTTCTAGCATGAACGCTAGCCTCAACTGCAAAATTGCAGGGGTTTTTTTATTTATTTTTTAAAGAAAAACCCCTAATATCTATAATCCATTCGATTTAGGCTAGAGAGTCTGACGTCCTGTCCAGGCACAGGGGACTCGGTGGGCAGGCCCCCGGCCTGCAATGACTGTCCACGCCGCCTGACCCCGGTCCCCATTAGATCTCACTTTGAACTGGGCTTTACAGTTATTTATTATTTACTGAGTAGAATTCTCAAGAACAAGACAGACAATTAAAACCTTAATGCACAATTCATATGATGCCATGTTCAACTTTGCATGGACTGTTCCACCGTCACTGGCCTCGTAGTTGGCGTCATGTTTAAGCGCTTGAGCTACATCGGCACCAACTCACACATGTACAAAGGGTGAAAACACAGACAAAGAAAATCAAAGCAAGATAAGAGTCACATCTGCTAGTGTGAAACATGCCGTTACGGCAGCAACGGTATTCATTTGACAGCATGTCGTACGTTCATTTGACGAGCACGTGCCCTTACTTTCAGCAATAATCTTGCATTCACAGACATCCACGCTTATAAAGTCAAGGTTAAATTTGTCTCCCGTTGGCACACACCCTCATGAGCAGGGCAGGAACGTGTTTTCGGTGTTGGTTATGATGTGTTGGATAGCTGCTCATCCTCAAGTGAGCGCGTTCACTTTGCAAAATATCGAAGGGGAAACTGTGAAACCAGCGTTGAAGATTAAATAACCATCAACCCGTTGAGTTAGTTTGCGCGTGTTGTAATATTTGCATCAGAAATATTTTGGGTTGTCGTCGGGGGCGGTGAGATTAACTTTGCATGCGGCGCCTTTGCTCTCCTGAGGCTGTGCACTCGCCCTTTTTCTTTTCCTTTCCCTTGTCTCACACCATTTCTCTTTGGCTTGTTCTCTCTTAAATACCCACTCTCCTATCTCCCTTTACTCGATAATGAATGCAGGAATTCTCCTCCATATATGTGTTTAGCTCCGCCTGGAGACTGGTGTCGGCCCACGGTCCCTTAATTATTAATTTGACGCTATGTGCTGTACGTTTGATCATCCACAAATATCTGTATGATTCAGATTTAAGTGTTCCCCAGGAGACTGTTTTCTTTCTCTCTCCCTCTTTCTATCAGACTTGTTATCTTGAAGCTACTGTAAGCAGCAATGCATAAGCAAAAGAGCCAAAATGACTCACATTTGATGGACAGAATAACCACAGCTCTGTGTAGTGATTGCATATTTTTTATTAAGTGGGATCCAAGTTAGATTTGAACTACAGGGTGTCCGTGCTTCTGGGGGGGGGGGGATACAGTGATAAAAACATGAGGTGAAACAGATAAGACACAGAAGGGCTTGCGAGAAGAGGATTAGTGTGGATTTGTGTGTGTGTGTGTGTGTGTGTGTGTGTGTGTGTGTGTGTGTGTGTGTGTGTGTGTGTGTGTGTGTGTGTGTGTGTGTGTGTGTGTGTGTGTGTGTGTGTGTGTGTGTGTGTGTGTGTGTGTGTGTGTGTGTGTGTGTGTGTGTGTGTGTGTGTGTGTGTGCGTCAAATTGGGGCTTGGAAGTCTAGACTTTCAGATGTAATTACACTCACTTAATGCTGCCTTGAGAGGAACAACGTTAGCCTCAGCGGTGAAACATTAGTCTAACAGTTAGTGCTAATGTCTCTTTCTCTCTCTTTTTTTTCTCCCCCCTTGATTTTTTCCCCCGTCGCTTCCTCAGCACCACCACGGTTCACCAAAGTCCCCGTGGACCAGATCGGCGTCTCGGGGGGCGTGGTGTCCTTCGTCTGCCAGGCGACAGGTGACCCCAAGCCGAGGGTGAGCTGGAACAAGAAAGGCAAGAAGGTCAACTCCCAGCGCATAGAGGTGAGTTCATCGCTGCAGAGGCCCACTTTGCGGTCAGCGACTGTGCTGTCACGCCACGAAAGAATGAGAAAAATTGTCTCCCCCCCCCAAAAAAAAAATTGTTTCTGGCTCTTTAAAGTTTATTTTGTCAATTGAAACACAAACAAAAAAAATGAAATACACGCTGGTGAGCGTTAGAGCAACGCTGTTGAACAACAGCAGTCCATGCAGCCACAAGTGGTAATTCAATTGGGTTATGTACAGAACACAAAGCTTCACCAGGGAACTTTGTATATTCCTCATGATCCCTGCATTCCCAAACCGGGTGTGCAGTAGCTGTAACTAAGTCTGCCATTTAAAAAAAAGTTTCCTTGTTGAATTAGGGTTATGGTTATGGAGATGATTGCTGTTTTTTTTTCTTCGTTTTAACTGATTACCGATTTTGCCTAACTACAGTTCGGCATCACAGCCACTGACTGTCACTGATTAAGTCTCACAGGAACTCCCAAGTTACGCAGTCAATCCAAGTTACGCCGTGCAAAAACGTGCATTTGGGGCACAGCGATCACAAGTCCGTCTGTTATTTTAAGGTTAAATAGCAAACGAATTGGAGGAACCGTTGGCGCTGGTTGCCACTGTTAACACACACCAATGCTGTTCACCCTTGAAGTCTGAAGATGTCGATCGGCCCCGCATCCTGTTTTTCATCACAGCCCTGCTTCACATTCGCATTACGAGCGCAGTCTTCTGTTGCAACTGGGTTCCCACGCAGTCTTTTTTTTTTCAAAAAAAGGCTGTTTTTCCATTTGCTTTCCTCACCCACCGTTTTTCACAAACAGTTCTGGACAACAGCTGCCAATGTTTCCCCTGACTTGCTGCGCTAGCCTCTAAGTGAGGCACAGGTCCACAATTAGCTACAGTCGCCCAGTAATGCACTTCGGAGCTCCGTTCCTCCGACTCTGCTGTTGTCACATTCTTGTTCCCATCCCCGTCTCTGTGAATGCGCCTGTCGGTGTGTTATTCATGACTGTTGTTCAGTTCTCAGCAGTTGTCCCAGATGGCAACTCTAAAAGTCTTGATGGATGCTCAGTGTCTCTTAATTAAAAAGTTGCTTTCGTTAAGGATGATGGCGGTGCACATATAGAGCGATAGACACACACACACACACACACACACAGACGCAGCGGCATGAAGACAACCACAGGGGAGGAGGCTTAAAAGAAAAAAAAACACAAAACCTGACAACAACATCAACAGGGGGAAAAGCAGCATCTCAACGGAGGACGAAATAAAAGACAAGTAGTGTTTGTACATTCACTTCTCTTGCATGCTAAGTGGGAAACAAAGCCAAGGGCGTGAAGCGTCCCGCCAGAACGGACACTTCTTTTCCTCCATTTAGCATGAAATAAAACATTTGTAAAGAGCTTTTGAAGTTGCTATCATTTTTTTTCTTCTTCTTCTATTCCGTGCTACCCTCTAGACAGCTGCTTTGATATTGATCGCGACGCCGTGCTCGGCAGTGTTTTTAGCCTAATTAACAGCTCAGCTTTGAGACGTGCAGCAGCGGAGCAGCGGGGCTGCTGAAGCCTCGTGCTTGGATCTCCAGATCGCGCCTCGCTCGGCGATCTCTCAACAGTGAACCCTCGGTCGAGAGGGTGCAAGGGACAGTTGCCGGGAGAGGTTTTCCTGCGGTAAAAGCGGACGCACAGGCTGACCGTCGTGCGTCTCGCTCGTCATCCATCAGAAATCAGGGCAAAGGCAATACGCCTGGGGACTGGGTGTCTTCCGTTAAAAGAAAGGTGTAACTGCTTCAGACATCCCACTATTTAAATTCTAGTCATTTACCCAAGTGTTGAGGTTCAGCTTCTTGCTGCGGGGAACATGGCCGTTGGTTTAGTACTTTTCAGAGAGATCAAAGCTGTTGCCCTTCAGATGCTGGCGAGTGGTCAGTTTCTAAAAACAGGACGTCAGAACTGATCCGCTGTCATTCACAGCCACTGGCATCACATTTTGAAATTTAGAGGGGCCCTCGGTAGACCGCATACGCCCACCATTCCCTTTGGATTTAATAAAGCTGCACACACTCTTAGATATCAGTCCCCCTAAATATGGCAGATTTTTGTTTTCCATCAACGTCCACGCATCATCGCCTGGGAAAATCATGAAAATGTAAAAAAAAAAAAAAAAAAGGTTTGCCATGTAAAAGAAATGAAACATTGAATTCAGAATCTGCGGCAAAAGTGAATGGGTTTTTTTTCTTGGCCCACGTCCCATCCTTCCACTAAGTTTTGTGGAAATCTATTTGGTAGTTTTTGCCTAATACTGTAGTACGAATACATAAGTACGGACAAACCAACCGACCAACAAACAGACAGGTGATCATAGATAAAAACAAGAAATGAAACCACACAAAATCAAGCACATCACACATAAAGAGATGGGACTGTGTATGTGTCAACAGTGAGAGGGAGGCTGTTTCCTGAAAATCCTGTATTTGTGACGACCAAAGGTTATAAAAGAGCAGAAGGACAGAACTTTATTCATCTAAGGATATTTTAGATTCAAGTCATTCTGTGGTTTTCTCAACACGGACCCGATGTCTTATCAACCTTAAATGTCAAACACGAGTGAAAATTGAAAATTGTCAACTTCAGTTTTCTGACCCAACCCGATTCCCTAACCCCACAGACCATCGAGTTCGACGAGGGCGCCGGCGCCGTGCTCCGAATCCAGCCCCTGCGTGCGCCGCGCGACGAGAACATCTACGAGTGCGTGGCGGAGAACAGCGAGGGCGAGATCACCGTCAATGCCAAGTTGTCCATCATCCGAGGTGAGTGCTGCATTATGAAACAATGTGCACAGGGGGCAGGCACAAGATGAATCATTAACGTGGAAATCCAGGAGCTCCTCTGGGTTTTTTGGGGGTTTTTTTTCATGATGACATCCTGAAACTGCACTTGCCAGGAAGCGCGGGCTGCAATTTGAAGTCCTTCTGATTGGTGTTTGTGTAGGAAGTGCTCTGTCAGTTGTCTGCCAAGCCACCGGGACTTTGGTTTGTAGTGGAGTTGATCGGCTGGGTTGTTTGTAGCCTTTCATATTAAGTCAATCTTTTAGAATCGTGTGTGTTGTAAAATGTACAATTCGAACATAACCTAATGAAATATTTCACTCACTTATAGGCTAACCTATTATTGTTAGGCAAGGCAAGGCAAGTTTATTTGTATAGCACATTTCAACAACAAGGCAATTCAAAGTGCTTTACATAAAACATAAAAAGCAATTGGGAAGAAACAGATTAAATCACATTAAAGATAATATAATAATTAGAAATTAAATAGAGAAAATAAAAAAGTAGATATAGTAGTAGATAAGTATGTTAAAGTAGAATAAGACAGGTGATAAAAGTTACAGTGCAGTACAAGAAATGCGTAGATAGTATTTAATGGAAGGCAGTGGCAAACACGAATCATCACTAGAGATGCCAAATTTATACATGTGAAAATATGGAGGATAAATTCTGGCGTGCTGCACAGACCTGAAATGATCCATATTCACTTAAAACAGATGGACGGTGTGAAGGCTGTTTATCAAGGGGTCCTTGAATATGACGCCACTAATCAACCGTCCATTCATGTAGGAGCCGAGCCTCTTATTTGCCCCTTGATGGAAACCCATATAGGATCCCTGATTGAAAAAGACTGATTGGTCACACATACACAGTGAGTGATGGATGCGTCTGGACACACGCGCACACACACGCACACACACATGATCAGGTGTCACAATCAGGTGAAAAACAACAGAACGGTGTGAGATGTGCAGATGAAATCAATGAAAGCTGACAACTTTGTGGATGGTGACTGAGAGGCTCCTGTAGGTGTTGCTTTAGTTTCTGTGAAGACATCACACCGTTTGTTTGGCTGTAGCGTTAGAGGTCGCGGAGGACAGTATCAGAGGCAAACAAGCATGTGGTCACACACTCCCGCGTTCTTCTCTCTCCGTCTACCTGTCTGTCTGCCTCGCACGCGCACGCGCACACACACACACACACACACACACACACACACACACACACACACACACACACACACACACACTGTGTCTTCTCTCTCCTCTTCTGTTCTCTCCCGCCACCATCTGCCATGTTTCCAGGGCTGGATGAAGCTGAGCTATTGCTGGCCGGCCGGCTGGCAGCACACAGGCTCGGCCGTCCTGGCTGTCGGGTGCGTGTTGGAGCAGGGATTGGAAGCCTGGCCGGCCCAGCATCCTGGGTTGGCTATTGTTAGCAACAAGACCCCCCACCACCACCACCCTGGTGCCGGTGGGTGCTCGGTGAGAGAGGTGGGAGTGGCTCGGGTGCCCTTCAAAACCGTTTTTACTCCTCCCTTTGCCTGGAGCGATGTACATTGAGTGAGCAGGTGACGGTTCGAAGAAGCCGTACGTAAGGACTCCTCAGCGGAAACACTCGAATA
>NC_061527.1:10117500-10197500 GCF_022379125.1 Scophthalmus maximus
AACAGAATCTTAGAAAATAAAGAAATGTGTTTTTGCTCTGCAAATTAATGTGATATTTCCATAGGGTTAAAGTCTGACCAAACATTTTAAGGGGACAGTGGAACTTCCAAGCTAGTTTTATCAGCTCGAGATACAAACAAGGATCCGGTGTGACTTTCATGGTTTTCACAGCAGGATCACAAAGAGACTAAGCTCAACCTGCAGAGAGAATCAGGGCCACGCTGCACCGTTTTGTGAATCCAGCTGTGTCTGAAGAGAGGTGAGTCTTAACCTCTCAGAACAAGAACTGTATTCAGGAGTGTGGCATGGGTCTCGTGCTAGATCTTTGCAGATATACAGCAATAACAGGCTCTCTTTTTCCACACACGCACAGACGTACACTGGCCCCTGCACCACAAACATACTATCTTTCTTTTTCCTCGTACAGATATGCGCACACATGTTCAGTCAGCTGTGTGAGATCCCATAACAGAACAAACATTATCCGGCAGGCTACATTAGAGGACAGAAAAGGTACAGTATGTGCCACCCTTAGTGAAAGGCCTATTATTTTAACGGGCTTGTGTGCTTTCACAAACACTAATGTTGCAGTAGAATAACAAAGGCACTTTCAACAGCGTTGTTAATAAGAAGAGGAAAACATTGCGAGGAAAACTCAATGTGCATCTATGTAACCTGTGCATGGACAACTGTTGCCGACGTAAGTGAAGTTATATGTATAAACAATGTGTTAAGTTTTTAGAGTGGCCGTGTTTTGCCTTGCTACTTCATTATACTGCATGAGAAAACACAGAAACTTCCAAAGAAATGCTGCATAATGCATAACTGTATTACTCTAGGGCTGCAGCAAGTTTGTTTCTTTGCTCAGAGCCTAAAACACCCATCTGTATTTGGGTAGTTTCCCTTTGATCTCGATTAATTGATCCTTGTCTAAATAAGAGAGAGTCCCAGGACACTGTCGCCCCATGCTTTGGTTTAAACACAAATTTAGACCACAGTATGAGCCAGATATGGCTTTGACTCCCTGACACAAGGGGAGGCGAGGATGTCTGCGTTGTCTGGAGTTATCTGGAGCAGCAGGACCCTCCCCAGGCTCTCTGAGTCCAACGAACAGAGCCATATATCAGGCAGGGAGGGAAGGGAGGAACTTAGAAGGGAGGTTGCAAGGAGGAGATCTGTGGTGTCTGCCAAGGTCGTGGATCACCATGTTTTCTGTTTGACTTGGCACGCTGACAAGATCATCGCCATCATCTACAAACCTGCAGAACGTCACATTACTGGCCATTATCTCTTCCGCACCTCACATCAAAGCTGTCAAAGCATCATGTGAACATTTGCTGTGTTTGGGTCAAATGTTTGCTGTTTAGCACTGTGCACCTAATGCTGTAAAAATGTGCTGAAATATTGTTTTGTAGCTTTGCTTCTCCGGATAGTCAGTAACTTTTAAAGTTCTGGCAAAAATTGTCAATTTATTCCTCTCGATGTGCCTTAGAATGAAAACAGCCCGGGTTTGTTTACTTAGCGCTGGAGCTAGTGTCATTACACCTCCTGTAATGTTTGACTTTGTCTTTTACACTTTTTAACTTTGACCGCACTGCGTCTTTGTTCCAACATTCACTTCTAATCACAACCCCAGTGGTAAATCAGGCTACTAAGCATGATGCATTTGGGTGGTTCAGCTAAATCAGAAGAAGTCCTCGTCGGCCAGCAGACTGTATTGATTGAAAATGAACTCCAAACCCACCTACGTGAGGCTACTGGAGGGGGGGCTGCATTCAAATCAAGACATTAATTCCTGCCAAGAGGCCGTCCTTGTGGTGTGTATATTGGAGAGGGTGGGTGGAAGATGGGGTTTATATTTAAGGTTGCTCATTTAGGAAACAGTGACCCCTGTCGAGTTTTACTCTCCGGTTGGAAAATAAATCTAGGTGGTGTCTTTCATGATGCTAATTTATGCGTCCCCACTGGCAGCTTAAGCCCTGCTCCCCTTTTGAATTGGCAACACCACCAGCTGGTGTGTCCTCACTCTTGCTGAAAGCAACATTGTCTGTCGAGCGCTGAAAAAGTGTTTTGCGTTTAAAAAACCCTGTCCTTTATCCTGGCAGAAGTGTGGGCCGAATGGGTCCGGCTTAAGCGCTCCCCTAATGTGTCTGTGGAAATATAAAGACAGTCTCTGTCACATGAAATGTTACAGCCGAGGGTTTGCAGAACAAGGCCTTCATGCTGTGGTTGCTTATCACTGGGTCACTCTGTCGTATTCCTGGAAGGAAAACTGAGTTCAGCCTGGTCTTATTATAATATGCACTATTTTTCTTTGTGCTATTTTGTAATAATGTTTCTCTTTTCTCGACAAAAAAGACTGGTTTGCTAATGACTGCAACAACTTCTATTCATCTTATTCACCCTTTAAGTGTCTGGTACGCTACAGTAGAGATAGGCATTTCTTTATAGTGCTGGCCTTGATTATATCAGCAATTTAACCAATTTATAAATGATATCTGACTTGTAGACATACAGTAGATATGCACTCCAGTCATTACTTTGTGGGGGTGCAGTCAGAGCTTTCTTATTATCAGTCTTTAGTCACACAATGTGTGATGATGCATGCTTTTCGACTGACATCTGCACACTGGTGCTGATGGGCCTGGTAATACAGTACGTCTGTGCGAGTGTTTACACCACACTTTTTGTGACTGTGTTGAAATTTGAAAAAAAAAGCAGTGTTTTCTGCTTTTGTTAGGGCACCAATAACACAGAAATGTATACTATTATTGAACAACAATCAGTATATCAACCTTAGAACTACACTTGTATGTAAATCTAACCCCAAGGCTAAGATAATTCCGACTTTTCTCTTCAAATTAATTTATGCGTGCATCGCTAAAAATAGAAACTAATGCCTAATGACAGGCATTGTTGAATATGAATGTGTCAGAAAGTATCATATACATATCTTCACGGTGCCGACAGCCCGTGTGCGCTTTTTCTGAATTCCATACTTTCGATGAGCTGCATGGGCAACTTTAGACCGACTCGCTCCTCTGTAGTGGTAAGAACAGATAGTGATCTTGCACAGGATTTCTTGGATTAAACAGTACTCCAAAGAAAAATTTACGATGCTCTGTATGGCAACATTCAATTTGGAAAACAGCCACGGGGAAAATTTAAATGCCAAGCAGATTTATTACTTACATAAGAGCCAAATAATAACACGGCCAGGTACAGGAGCACTTGAATATGCCCCAAATCGCCTTAGGCCATGATACACATAGGGTTTAAAATAGTTACATGAATGAACAAAAAAAATCCTGTTTAATCTTGCACAAACAGTTAACTCCTCGCTTAAGTTTAAAGGTCCATATTAAACTGAGTAAAGAACAAGGAGAATAGATCTTGCATGTGAATGCTGGAGGTCTGTGAGTATTTAGGCCATGAATGCATTGAGTAGGTTGTAGCAGTGCACACTAACTCCTGCTCCTGCAAAAGAAAAAGCAAGATTTTTCCACCCTGAGTCACAATTGGAAAAAACTACCAGTTAGTTGCAAGGGGGAAAAGAAAAATAAACACAAAAAAATAATTAGGTCACTTAAGAAACAAGGGGTACTTTACCTGGACTGACCTGAGAGCCTTAACGGGAGGTTTAAATCGAGGCAACTGTGAAGGAGTTGTTATGAGACGTTATCCTATTTTCTAAAAGCACAAAAGAAAACTAAACCATTGCCAAACAGAAAGACCTCAATTGTACTGGAGAGCTCTAACTTTAGATTTTACATGTCATAATAGAAACACTCTCATCTCTACCTTTGTCATGCTGATGGCAACAAAAGAGAAACGTGCCGCCATGTTGGGGTCAGAGCGAAAGTAAATTAATTCATGATTAATTAAGTCGGGTTTATTTAAATTCATAAACGTCTTTTCAGATTACATTTCTTAGATTTATTAGATTCCAGTTATTACATTATAGTAATAGTTTTCATACATTGATTGAGGGAAACAAAGCATTTCAAACATCTGACATACTCTGATTGTGATGGATTTGAGTGCAACCTTGTGAGTGTAGAAACGTTAAACGTGAAAGCCATTACTTTCCAGATGTTGGTGGGAGGAAATTAAAACTACAGCAATAATGCAAAAGCATTCACACTACTTGTGTTGTTTTCACCTGTTGTTATTTCGCTTAAACAGCTACAGCATCTATTTGATATACTGTACTTGATATAAGTGGATGTCAAATGATCATGTGTGATGACTCTGGATTCAACATCTAGACTAACCAACTTATAGAGACGGGACAAAAAAGCTCAATCGCAGAAAATATTTTCAGTCTTACCATCTACACTCAAATCTTCTAACGATAATCTTCTCTACAAAATACATTTTTTAAGAAAACTCTTGTGGATTTTAGCTTGAAGAAAATTTGGGCTTGAAGAAAAGCATGCAGGACACAGCAGCTGACTACGTTAAAGTAAAACCTCAGCATATACTACCCCTGTTACATACTGTATCTAGGCTGAAAATAGCAATTGGAGTGAATAGGGCAATGATCACAAGACACAGTTAAAGGGCAGATACAAAGGTTGATCCTGCAGGATGCGATCAAAATGACATTTGAAGATAACAACAATGAGGGAGACAAAAAGAACATCAAACAGTGAGGCATTGTCAAGATCTTTTTTTGCCCCAAGGCACATGCACAAGTAGGGGGCCATTTACATCTGCATGTCTAAACAGGCTTGATTCTATCTTAACGCCATGCACTGAGCACTGCTATGTCTCAACGTGTAACGCAGTCACATGATGAGGACAGACAACGCTTTCAGATATGAAGTATGGTAAAGTCAAGCATCTTCTCATATCTGCAGTAGTTCAAAAGACTTGAGATGTTTTCAGACTTGAACTCGCATGTACTGTGGCATCTTGGTAGAGCAAGCAGGAGGCAGGACATGATGAAAATTTCGCTGCAGAAAGCATTTTTTTTTCACAGTCATCAGCACACCCACATGCTCACTGTGAATTTTCTGGAGATTTTCCTTCTGTATTCACACATGTACATTCTACAGAATTCTGGCAGGAAAGGTGGGAGATGTCCTGAGCAACATTTTATGGCCATTTGGGTTCTCACATAAAGCCCCTCCGGACAAATTCAGGAAGATGTCAGGACTTCAGTTCATGTCTGAAAGCAGATATAGTAAGAATAAAGATGTTATTCCTAGGTAGTTCATACATACACAAGTAATTAAAATGCATAGTTTTAAAAAGCTTTATTATTGGTAGACAAAAATTGAGGCACAATAGAGTATGGTCAGTTCCTTTGCAAGCCCACTGCAATGTAGTGTTTTATACCGTATGTGAACTACCCATATAATGCAATGCATTGCAGCATAGTCTGGACTTCGCACAGAATATCCTCACCTTGAACCTGCAGAGCACCTGATGTTTATGGACACGTGCCATGAGAGGACAGAGGAGTGAAGTCGGTAGGAAGTTGGGGCTGAGCAGCATCAGATAAAATGAGAACACAGCACTTTGTGTATGTGCCAGGGGGCTGGAACAGCAGAGACAACAACAGGGAGAGAGCAGGTAAACACAACAACAAAGGACACCTCACCACAAAAACTCACTGTGACTCAACTCTTGGCCAAGATAAAGACACGACAGGCTCTGTGTGTGTGTGCGTGCGTTCGTTCGTGTGTGTGCCTGTGGCAATTGACACAAACTGTACAAACATAATGGAATATCATTTTCCATTTTTACGGGTCACTAATGACAAATAGCTTCATGAAAATCTTCTAAATTTCAGCATTTAGATTTAGTGACTATCCCTGACAACTATTCTATTTTTTCAGCAACGCCAAACATTTCAAAGAAATATATCTTTAACATCGATCAAATGGAAAAATATGGAATTATGTTCAGACATTCATGACTCCCATATTATTCATAAAAATAACTTTGGGGAGCCCATAGGTTTTCCTCTTGCTGGCATTTACCAGTGTCTGATATTGTTCAGGACCTTCACTGATTTTGTTTTCCCCAGGAGCCCAAAAAACCCATGTGTAATAGACAAGCTTCCAAGACATATATCCTATCCACATATCCTATCCACCATCTAGCCATAGTCAGCCGTGTTTTACATTTCCTAAAACATTTTGTCTTATCACCTCGAAATGCTACAGTACATACCTGCATGATTCCCGGTTTCAGATCCCTATCAGCCAACAGCTTTATCATGCCACACCCTCCTTTTCTTGTCTTCTTCCCCAGCTGCATTTCTTCCTCGACCCGCAGCAGTCAGTAAATCTCTCATCAACGTGCAGTACAGTAGCCATGTGAAAGAATGAGGGAGGGTGGAGATGGGAGGAGGCAGAAAGATGGAAGGGGCAAAAGCTCAGAGGTCTAGCAGAGCGATGACAGCCATCCACACCTGTCCAGGACAACACTCGTCATGTTTACAGGAAACCAGTTGCTGTTTCAACTTTTGGTTCTGAGAACTTCTGGTTCACTGTCTGACAAGGCCAGATTCCTCATAGTGGCTTCCATTTGTTTTCAGGTTGTCTCGTAGTGGTATTTCTGTCCATCCATCATCCACAAGGATCACGGAAACAAAACAAAGAAATGTCAAACAAAATCAACAACACCTCATGTCCTTGCTAACCCTCAATGTCATATTTGTACTAGGAAGGGCCTGTTAGTTCCGGAAGTGAACTGAGAAGGCATTCTTTTCATCCTTGATATCATGGGTCCTTACTTGTTGTAAAAGAAGAGGACATTTACAGTACACACACTAATTGGCTAAACTGCTGCAGTTTTCTGCTGTCCTTTGTGTCTTCATTGCAGTGTTAGCAGAAACAATTAAATACTTTAAAATAATAAGACAGATAAACAAAGAAACAAGGCAAAACCGACATCAATAAAAACAACAACCATATCTAAGAGCTTTTGTTGGTGATGAAAGGTCTGTTGAACATACTTCTCATCTTTACCACACCTTTTCAGTCATAAAACAATGTAGGATGAATATGTTCAACAGAGGGCGGCACGGTGATGCAGTGGAGTTTGTATTTTCTCCCTGTGTATGCGTGGGTTCTCTCTGGGGAACTCCGGCTTCCTCCCACAGTCCAAAGACATGTAGATTGCGTTAGGTTAATTGGAGACTCTAAATTGAGCATAGGTGAGAGTGAATTGTTGTTTGTCTCTAAATGTTGGCTCTGTGATAGGTTAGCGATCTGTCCAGGGTAGACCTGGGATTGAGAACCGGTGGTCTTCTTACATTTACTTGGGCTCATCACCTGCATCAATTATCTCCTATTTGAAACCCCCCCCCCACAAAAAAAGAAAAGGCGTGATTTAATTTTTGCATAAGATGAAGTTTACAGTAGTAGAAAGTAGAAAGTAAAAATGGCTAAATCAGTTGTTTGTGCAACCCCCCCCCCCCCTGAATTTGACTCAAATCATGTTGATTCAAACCAATATTTTGTTTGTCAAAAAATCTAATTTTCAATCAAGTTTAAATTTTTGGCTTACTAACAAGAATTATTTCTCAGCTGTTTCAAAAGATGTAGAAAAATCAACACGATAACCTGGAATCTTATTAAATCCGTCAGCTCTTACTTAACCTTTTCCTTCAACTCATTATCCTTTATCGTTACTTACAATTTAAATTCAAATTAAATTGTATTTTATAGAACCATCTCATAAAAAACAGAAGCAAACATGCTTTACATAAAAAAAACATTAAAACCGCTTAATGTACTTATGAACAGAAACATCCATGCATACATACACCTAAACACACATGAATGCACAAGACATAAACTAAGGGCATCAGCTGAATGTTTCAAATGCAAATTTAAAATTGTAGGGTGAGCATTATTTTGTTTTGTATTGTGGCTAAGAGCACTGGATTAACTTGATCCTTATCTGACAGCACTTTATGTTTTGAGTGAGGAGTAAACGATGCTACTCTTGATTTGCCATTTCGTTCAAAAGCTTGTGTGGGGCTCAGTGAACGGTGATTGAAGGGTTGCATTCCATTATGAGCATGTCATGATGATCATTATTATTAACTCAGAGGGCTCACAGGCAGCGGGGTACTGACTGAACAGTGTAAAATAATTCATCATATGGTCTCTGCTGGTGCGCAGATGTATATTAATATGTGTGAATAGGTACGGTAGGTGAGGATTACCCAGCTATATGTTTGCAGAGGAGAAGGGGTTTAGAAGCATTGGCTTGTTCACATGTCAAATTTTTTCGACCCCTTGTCTCTTGCCCCATCAGACTTTGTTGTCGCAGTATCATTATGTTCAAACATTGCCAGAATAATAGCCCAAACCATTAAAATGAACCCTGTGTATCCGTTGAGGTTCATCTGTCTGTCTTGTATAAATTGTTCCCATCAAGTAAAAAAAAAAGGGACAAAGAGGGGGAGCGAGAGTAAGAAAGAGATAGACAGTATAATACATAGTCTCTTGTACTGCCTAAAGCGATACATCTCCCCGAGGAGGTTACCGCTGACAACAAGACATAAAGGTAGAGAGAAAGAGAGGGGGAGAGAGGGGAGAGTGAGGAAGGTAATCACCTGCTACAGGCATGAGTGGTATAGAGATGAGACTACGCAATACTTAAGACATCTCCCATCAATCAAACCATCATCTTCACACAATTGAAAAATTACTGACAATACCTACACAGAGTGACTGGGGTAATACCTCTTACCAGGAGGTCACATTTACAGGAGGATTTTACATAAAGGGATCATTGGGAAAATGAATGCAAACATTCAGAGTTTCACCACGGAGAAAATGTTGCCCTCACATCTGTTAGAAGCAGCTGCTCCAAGTTTTTGGGTTCCAGGGAAATAAGTTATGGCTATGGTTTCACCCGCTTGTGGTTTTGGCCAGTAAAATGTTTACTTACTCTTACAATTCTAATTCTAATTTCTTGCTGTTCATGCACCATTAACTCAAAGTCATTGCAAGTCACATGCTCACACAGAGGACAGTTTTTGAACTGCGGACTTCTCCGTCTTTCTTCCCATGTCAGTATGTCTTACTGCTTGGTTTGCAGTTCAATCCTACTTGGTGTTATTTCCACACCTTTTCAAGCGTTTCTGTTAGACACATTTTCCCATACAAATTGTGGCGTCATAATGCTCATCTGTTAAAAAAAGGAGATGGTGCCAGGATAATTACACAGGTTGTACACAAGCCAACAGCGTGGCCAAATTATCTAAACCACATATATTTTGGAAGTAAAACCATAAGTACACACAGACGAAATGTTGGAATTTCCTCATTGCACAGGAAAAATATTGCAGGTATGGCAGGACAAAGTTGAACCAGGAAGTCAGTCTGTAAAGTGTTTTACCATTGAAATGTTAGATAAAAATCTAATATTTGCCTCGGCTTTCTATCCAAATAATATGGACTAATCTAGAAGTTTGTTTGAATCCTGTGGTTGTCTGACTATGAATCTTTCTCCGACTTCTTTTTAGCAAAGCACCAAATTTCCCGATGTGATTTATTGAGTTAACATCTTACAATCCTCTACAATTTATATGAATGAGAATGATTCATAAAATTAGATCCAAGTTATAAATCAATTCATTGTTTCAGACTTATCTTTACATTTTTTAAGTAAATGCCCATTACTAAAAGTGTGTCACCAGTCAAACTAACTTATTACTTCTTACCTTAAATGTAGCCAGGTGAATTAATAATAATAAAAAATAATAATTATCTTTCCATTTAAATTATTTCGTATGACTGCCTTGTTGAACTATTGATGTAAAAGCAGTTTTTGTTCAAATGCAAGAAGGGGTACACTTTAAGCATCATTTCATATTGTAAATCTTGACTATTTACATAAAACGCTTTTCATGCTTTTAATAATCAAGAAGGGGGATTTCTCAGTGAGTTGAGGTCCAAGTGTATGTGTCTTGGTGCGCACCTGCTCACTGGAGTGCGAGTGAGTTCATTATATTATTCAGTGAAATTTATTAAGCTCACGTAAAAATGTATATTTTGTTCATGAATTTATGCATATTAACCTGTGAAATAATGTTTTCAATTTTTACCTTGTTGTGGCATAACAGATGTTTTTTCATGGTTATTTATTGATTTTTTATTATTTTGGAAAAACAACTACTGTTGTCTCGTACATTTGAAAAGAAACTAGCACATTAGGCTTAGTTATCTGCTGGAGCCATTTGAGTTTTAGTCTGTCTATTGTTCCTATATTGTAGTACTGCATAGGCCACTGTTCATGTGGTATTTCATAGTTTAAAGCTGAAAGTTGATATTGATTGCAGAGTAGTACAAGGGAAGTAAAGAGGAAAACATTATTCTGTTCTGTTGATTTTTGTCCAACCTTCATTTATTTTGAATGCAGCCAGGGAATTAAAGACAAGTTAATTTGACTCTGTGTGCAGTCCCATCAGTCTTGACCTGGCCACATAAATATGTCATAAAGTTAGCAAGAGCTTTGGAATGATACAAGCAGCCAATTCGATTTTTCCTTCTTGGCAATTTCACATTGAGAGACACTGACTGTTTTGCTTCTGGGAGACAACCACAGGGTGTAACCCTGCAAGTGTCTGCGTGTGCGACTGAATTTGTCTGAACCGGCTCTGTGGTGACAAGAGTCTGACTGACAGAATGTTCTTGTCCATCAGGGTAGTTGAGCATCTTTCTCAAAATGCCTATGATCACATAAGTTGATTCTGTGTGCAGAATTGCAATTGTACAAATTTACTTTTAATCTTTTTTTAAGTATCCACATAAATGTCTCAAATCTTACTTAAGCTACTAAACGTAGCATGCAATGTAAAATCACTGCACACAAAGCTCTCTCCACTATTCTCTCTGAACTTATACTGTGTCATCGCAGAGGCAGCAGAGTTACGATTTGTGTTTTGCATTCATAGTAGAGCTATGCTCTGTGTTGTATTTCCAATGTAAATCTCATTTCGATTTTGTTGAGCCGTGCAAAGGTCTGTGTCACCCAGGATTTAACTCTGCTGCTTCAGGTAGCTCAACAGACAAGTAAGAATGTAACAGACTTCTGAGAAACACCCATTCTTTATTGCGGTTCAAGATGTTATTAACAAAAAAAATTCTAGCACCTTCACATGTTTGTCCCCCCAGTTAACCACGGCCAGTAAGTCTGGCTTTGTTCCCTAGCCAAATCACTCAGGTAACTATGCACTCGCAGACAAATATAAACAGAGCTTGAGCGATACAGACACAGATACAGACAGAAGACAACACAGTGATGCAGATGGGAAAAAGAGTTGCCATAATAAGCTCATCAATTAAGTGAACAAGTATGTTGCTATGTGCTAAATATACACAGGAGAATTGACCTTTTATAGCAAGTGGTTATAGAGCTAGAGTTGGCAGGAAAGGCTTGCAAAGAAATCCAAGCAGCAACGAGGATTCTTCAGGGACAACTAATCCACCTTGAACAAACATACATGAAATACACAACATACATAACATACATGAAGATTAAAGCCTGGGCAAGTAGGTAACACCAAAGGCTTACAGAGTGGTGGAGGTAGCTGTATCAGCAAATAGCGTTGGCACACTTATGTCAGCATAGTAATGCGGGTCCTGTCAGGCGATAATAACCTCCCTGTACACCTGTCCCACTGGAGCTATAGAGCAGTCCTTGTGTATAATGGGTCTCCACTTTGTGTATCCCCTCGGAGGATCCACATGTGCAGGTGATGTGACACATAGTCCTGTCAGTGGTTTCCCACTATTCAAATATTGAAGAAGACCATTGGCAAGTAAACATGGCTGTCAAAAAACACTAGTTTCATGTTGAAAAAATGGTCTAACATGTTTTATGAGGATGGAAATGCACTCAAGTAAGTTTGTTGTAACCCTAAGGCCAAATGATTTGTTTTGGCGAGTAAAACTGAACACACGTTGTATACACACCTTGTGTTTATTTACAAGAAAACTCATTGTAAATATAATTGACTGTTGGCAGTCATCTGGTAGCCATGGTAACTGTTGCACAGCATCACACACACAGATAATGACGCAATACACTGTAACTGATAAATCATGACTTCATTGCTTTACCCGAAGGAAATTTGCATTACAATTCCAGGTAAAAAGTTTTAGAAAGCAACACAAAAAATACAGATCCAAAATTGCTAAATGTTCACTATCTTAAACATTGCGAAATATTTGACATTTTCATAAATTTTCCAGGAAATAATTTATGGATCTTGATGGTGCATAATGAGTGTGGGCAATTCGTGCGGCTTTATTGAATTCACAGGTGCCTGAGTGCCATTCTGGTTCCATTAGTAGTAATATTAGTCACTGTGAAAACATACTGAACATAAGACATAACCTAATAAATGTCCTGCTATTTACAATATTATGTGCAATAGTTCCTTGCAGTGGCTTATAACCTTTCATTATCCTACAAGGATATACACACACAGGGACAAACTCACAGTAATACTTGGATACATGCTCAAGCACACACGCACGCGCGCGCACACACACACACACGCACACACACACACACAGAGTTAATGCATGGACACACACCTTGCCCAGAGCCAGTGTGCTCCAATTATAGGAAGAACCCAAAGTCCAGCTACATCAAAATGTAGACGAGAGGATTAAAACCTGGGGAAGGAGGAGGGCAGCAGCAAACTGGCAAGCAAGTGGCTTACAGGCCCTTCCAGCATCAGTCTGCACTGTCTGTCTGCCTGAGCATGCACTGGCACAACTTGTGTGTGTGTGTGTGTGCGCCTCATCATGGACTCCACTTGTCATAATCTGCTTCCTATACACTCTGCCAGACCTACATTTACTTTCTTGGTCAAAGAGGTTCAGGAAAGCAGCAGCTAGGTTCAACCTGTCATTGTGAACCATAATGGCCGTCAAGCCTTTGAGCCTCGCAGGTGATTGATGTGACAGTGGACTGATCTGGATTGAGCTATGCTGTTGTGTTGCCGTTAACGTGCTGCTGTTTTTTACAATACATATTTAATTGACGGGGCTTCTTTGGAGTTTAGGTATATGGATGGATTTATAGTCTCTGGCGTTCAAGACATAAGTGATCTTGGTTGAAAATTGGTCCACAGCCTGTTGTCTGAGTCATACCAAACCAGTTTCTTAGAGAGCAAACTAAATTACTGTGTCTGCTGCATTTTAAACAAGCTCACATGCATGCATGAGGTGCAAAGGCTATCAACTTTTCTACCTGCTCTGTCTCTTTCTCTCACACACACACACACACACACACACACACACAGAACAGATGGCCAGTTTCATTGGCATGTTTGTGAACTCCTGCGTTGGGTCAATCAAAACGTTTTATGGGCCAAGGGAAAGGAAAGATGGAGGGTTAAAGTGACAGGGATGAAGCAAATAAACAAAGAGGACAAAACACAAGCAAATTAGCCAGAGTCCTTCTGCTCTGCATTCACTTTTCTAGTGTTGATGTTGTTCCTGCCCAAAACACAGAACCACATTCGGCACAGCAGGGAGTGATGATAATAACGCACACCCTCGGGGAACACAGAGTCAGAGCTAAAAAGGTGGCTGCTGAGCTGGAGACGGGATTTTTAAAATGCTTTATGAAGAGCAGTTGACTCCCTTAACTGGCAGGCACTGCATCATTTCCCTCACTTCCACCTCCATCTCCACAGTCTGTCTCCTTTCTCTCCACATACACTTTGATTGTCACTTTTAGTTTGCCATCTTAATCATGGAGAAATATTTGATTTCAATACACTGCCACATTTTGTGTAGTAGTTGTACAGCACTTTTCTGAACTGAAGTGAAAGAAAAGAGCTCAAAGGTCCTCAATCAGTGGGGAAAGCATTCGTGTGGGTGTGTTGGGAAATTGTTCTGGCAGTCAAAGAGACGGGCTTGATTAGAGTCAAACCTCAGGCGAGGATCCGACAGCACACTCCAACCTGAGCGTAGACTTGCTGTATGGCAGGTAATGACTGTCTGGCATCCATCTCCTTCTCCCTAATGAGAGTTCACCTTAGATTTAGGCCCACTGATCTGAGAGACAATACCTAGTTAAGGCTAACCTTGCACACTATATAACCTTTTAAAACTGTCTAGCAACAGAATGTGAATTTAATGTATTTTTGCTTGGATTTAGATTCGGAGCATTATTCTTAAACTTCTGATGGGATCAGGAGGTGAGTGGTAAGTGGGAGGGGTCATGGTTGCTCTCTATTCTAGTTGCCATACCTGATAGTGACATACTGACACATGACAAAGACTATCTAAAAGTATCCATGAGACCACACCTACACATTTAATGTCAGCTTCTAATTAGAATATAAACAGGTCCTGCGAGGGTCTACACAGTGATAACTTATACCTAAATCAATACAAATTATAGAGGTCTCACCATAGACTAGTTTTCTGGCTGTCAAAAGCTCTCCTACAAACATTTTATGACTGGAAGCCAGTGTGTGTGACAGCTGTGTGTATACGCCCTCCCTAAGTCCTGAGGCAACTAAGGGTAATTGTGGTGTCACATGAAAAGTGTGTGTGTGTGTGTGTGTGTGTGGGGGTGGGGGGGGGGGGGTTATTAATGCAAACCCAAAATAAGACACACAATTAACATGCTAATTACCTCCATCTCAGCATGACTACTGGTACAGAAATTTTCCCAAAAATATTTGAAACTAAAAACTGCACATGCTTTTTTGGATTGTTAGTGAGTATCTGTTTTTTTCAGGTATTAAATTTAAGTGAGGATATGACACATGACAAATTGTGTTACCACCACAAGGACATTTCAGTGATTGTTCATAAATTACAGGTTGTTCTTGGTTAAAAGAGATCTGTGAGCCCTCAGGTTGATTGACACCTACTGTAAGTATAACCTTACCAAAAACTTAAGTATCACAAATTTGCCTCTGACAATTCCAGCTCTAGCCCTCTGCTTCTTGGAATGGATCACTCTTTTTTCTCAACTGTGCTGCATTGTCTTGGTAGTGTTTAGTACACTGCAGTGTTTGGCTGTGGGCTACCACTGTCAGAACCAGAGTGTGTGCATGTTGAAGGCTTTCCACCAGATTGTACCTCCCAAGGTTGTGCCTATGGGGAAAACACGAGGAGAAGACAATCCAACTGAGACTGCCAATGCAGACAAACACTTTACTACTGTCCTCCTCTTAGGAATTGACTCTGGTATGCATGGGCCAAAGGAGAAAATGCCAAAAGATCCGCTTGAAACAACTTTGAAAGACTTTGAGCCAGCACAGAGAAAGAACTGACCTATCGTAATAAGGACAGGTTGCAGAGATGAACACAGATCGAAATCTAAGGAAAAGCAAAGGCCAGTAAGGTAGTTAATGGCCCTGAAGTTTAACCATCCCAGAGGGCCAAATTTGCTAAATGAAAGTTACAGCCGCAGTACATGGTGTCTGTGAAATTGCTTCCCTTGAGACGTGATGCCTGAAATGTCACAGTCCTCACAGGGCTCACGTCTGCACGCAGCAGGAAGGACCCACTGTTGGTTTGGGGTCGGACCTCGGAGGAGGTGACCTGTCTGTGTCCGCCTCTGCTAGTTCATGCCGACTATCTTTGACTGTCTCTCTCTTTGTCCTCTTACTCTATCTCATATTCCTCTCGGTCTCTAATACTGTACCTCTTTCGCTGCCTTTTCCCTCTTGCTTCTCTCTTGCGCACTCTTTTATACTTACTTCTCACTCTACCCTTCTTTGTCCTTGTTACCATGGCTACTGCCTTCTTCAAATGAGGTGGGGATTCACAAGGACTGATGGAAGATACAGGAACCTATGATACTCCTGCCTTTCATCAATGTCCTTTTTTCTCTCCTTTTGAATCTTTTTTTTAACATTTACATTTAAACTCGCTTGGCAGACGCTTTCAACTTAAGCCACTCACAACTGGGGGATAACACTAAAGGTTCAGTATAGTAAGAGACCTTTAAGTAAATATGTGCAATAAGACAGTGTATTGGATCAGGTGAACTGTACATGCTAGTTGGACATATTATGGTGTTAGGAGAGGAGCTGCTGTCAGAAGGTATTCTTTTTCAAGACGTTCTTATAGACAGAGCGGGATGCCCCCGAACTGATGGCATTTATTTGTTCGGTCCACCTTTGCCGGAACCAATAACAACAACAGTCTGGACGGGGATTGCCATTGAATGGATGGCAAAGCTTGATTACATTCGTTGGCTGAGAAACCACCTGTAAGACAGAGTTCAAGTGGTGGGTTCAAGTACTTCTATAGGAAAGCATTAGTGACATGAATTTGATTAAGGCATGGGCACCCACCGGAGGTGGATGAGTAGTGGAATGACATATACCCTTTTTTAGGCTGATTGAAGACCATGTGCACTGCCACATTCTGGACCATCTCATTTAACTCGTTGAAAGTCTTCATTTAACTGCTGTCACAGAAAAGTCATGCGGAACCAAAGTACCAAACCTGTGGCAACTTACTGTCCTGTGTGTCCATTAATTGTTTACCACTGTTGATTGGTAATATTATTGATATGAAACAGGCTTTTACAGCAGTTGCGAGAATTTCAATTAGTTTCCAGGCCTTTGTTTTGAGAATTAAATGAGCAACATTACACAAGTTGATGTCGGTTGGCTGAGGTATGTGTGTGAGCATTTATTAATATGAGGAAACACAAACGTACTAAGCTATGGAAGAAAACCAGAGGTACAAAGGTACATGATCATAAGATGCATGGGGGGTGGAACAGATGAACAGCAAAGGAAAAACAGGAAAGCAGAAAGGGATGTGCAAGTCTGTGATGCAGATCAAAGTCTAGGTGATACCCAGGGAGGGAGGGAAGGAAAGAAAGATGGAAAGGTGGATAAACCCACACACACACAGAAAGAGACGGTGTTTGTGTGTGTGGAGCCACAGAAGGAGTGAGGCCTGTGAAAAGAAAGGGCAGTGATCAAAGTAGAGATGAGGCGATGTAGGAGGCAAGGGGTAGACACGGGGAAGAGTGGGAGGTGCAGTCGGAGCCACAAGGCCTGCGTGCACATAGCAACTTTATTGTTTTGGTGCACAATATTTGTGGAAATGTTTTTTCTTTCATGAGCTCGTCCATCTTTTTGCCCGGGAAGATGCATGCGCATGCACACCCCCACAAAAACAGACAACCACCTTTCATACCATCTTTGCATCTGGGGCCTATGTAAAAGCTCCACACCCATGAAAGATGTGGTCAAACTGCGCCTCACAGCTTCACCTTGTTATTCCGAGCATGAAAGAACTGTATTCCCCAAAAAAAAACAAAAAAAAAAACATCAACTGTTTTTGCAGTCTACATTACCTAATTTGCCGGGCTTGCCTGACTAATGAACGGGCACCAGAGGAGACCAAAACGAGCGAACAGCAGGAAGTTTTAAATACACATGGCTCCTGCGTGTAAATAATACTTCCCTGATTACCAGTCCCCCTGCCAGCACTTTTATGTCGTTCGTTGTGCGTGATGTGACAAAAAAAGAACGCGACACAGGCATGGTTATGATATCCTGTGCAGTGGTGTGATGGCTAATGAGATATTAATCTGCAACCTTAATTTCCATTGCCTCGGGATGCATAGATAAAAGGAAAATAATTCCTTGTCTTTGTGTGGAGTTGATTATTATCATATTTTCTTCCTTTTGTGGTTATAGTATTTTTTGTATATTCAATATTTTGTACTGTGCAAATCTGTATGCAGATCACAGGCATGTGCCCGGAAAAATACAGTCCACCTTTTTCCTTTGACATTAGTTACACTAATCAACTGTCAGAGCTATCATAGTATATATAATATAATAATAATAATAATAATGAGAAGAACAAAGAAAGAAAAACACTCCATCCCATCTATGTACTCTGCTATGGCTGCCAAATAAAAAATAGGGTATTAACAAAATTAAAATGAAAGTTAAAGGAAGTTTTTATTTTTACATGTCTCAACAATAATATATTATCAAAAATGAAATACAAACAGCTGTTCAGCATTTGCTTCATGCCACTTCAATCTGTAATGGGTCATCGGAATTATTCCTGATGGTAAACAGCCACATCTTGTCTGTGAGTACTGTCAAATTCCTTCTGGATATACAGTATGTAGAAAATCGGCTGCCATTTGTAGTTTTATTGTATGTTTCTAATTATTAACCATGAAGCTATAACCAAGTACTGACATTTAGAGATGCAGTGCACTAGGCGACTTGATTTACTGAGATACAAATTGATTTCTCAGTTGACATAAATTGAGAAAGTGTTAAAATAGGCAGTGATTTACATTATCTAAGTCATATGAGACAATCTACTGCCTCAAGCCCTGGTACAACTTAAGTCACTCCATACTTCAAATCCTGCTTACCCACATGACACCTCTACTCGGCAACTGAACACCTTGTCATTTTTGCAGACGGGAAGGAGAGAACATAACTCACAGAAGGGTACTGAAGGGCCAGCCTTGGCCAAGAGGTTAGAAGGCCTCAGTTGCAGAGCTTCTCTTTACACTCCTTATGAATGATGCATGACTGGCTGTAGTTATGTGCAGTGTGAGGGGGGGGGAGAGAGAGAGAGCAACAGCAGCAGCCATAGAAATAAATGAGCATTGATCAAGGGTGCTACAATTACACTGACCTCAGCATATTCCATTGGGTGCCCCTAGGAGTGAGGGAAATGGCCTTAGCAGAATAAAAGGTCTAGATGCGTGTACGTGTTAAGTGACGGGAGTCTTAAGACTGTAACTTTGGATTTTTTCTTTCCCCTGATTGAATTAAAACAAGCATAAAGAACAGAACCATTGTTTTTCTTCATTCCTGAACAACAACCTTTGTTAGCCTGCATGTTTTTCTGTCCTGAAGCGGCAACATGGTACGGTAATGCCTAACATGGGACAGTGAGTCGGTTACAGGGATGAAGTAGGACAGGGGGGCTTGGTGAGAGAGAGAGAGAGAAAGATAGGTGTGAGATAAAAGAGAGGGATGGGAAGAATGCACGAAGGAAGAGGAAAGGTGATATGGTGGGTTCGGGAGTCGACAGATTGATGGATGGCGTTGCTGCAGATGGATACTGAGCAGAAACAGAGCTGCAAAAACACACCTATGCACACACACATATGCAGACACACCTATATCCATTCATACATGCACAGTAAAGAAGGCTACCATTATACAATGGCTTCACAAATTGCTGTGTACTGTTCATACACGGTACATGAATGATCAGACGATGAATCCAAACGTGGCATTCAGGTGCAGACAATTAACCCATAACATGCCAGCTCTCTTCTTCTCTATCACCCACATACCACATTAATAATGTGTCATACAGGAGTATAGGGTAGTGTGCTGACTAATGACTGTAAACAGCTATCACCATGGGGCCTATCACGCAGCCCAGTAATGGTTATTACCATCATCATTTTTCCTATGATTATCTAGGCTCATCATTAGCGACAACATTGTTCTAGGGCAAACCTACCAATGGCCTTGCAGAAATACAAAAGACTCCTCTCCATTTTTACTCATTTACATCTGCTCGCAAGGTGTCAACCACTGTGCGAGCTGCATTAAAAGTTTCAAGCTGATCTTCTTTTAAAGACTAGGGCAAAAACCCCTAATGGTTGGTTTAATGTATCTGTAACAAGCAGCAACTTACTCAACTAGACTGGAATGCGCCCATCTGTTGATGTGTTGTAGCACAAGGTCTGTGCAAGCTGAGGTTACGATAATCATGTGGGATGCAAGGGCTTGTGCGTAGTAAATGTCAGAGAAGTGTGTATATACTAACAAAAGAAAAAGCTAGGTTCTTAATTGAGAAAAGCGCTGAAATCCGTCTCTGATGAGGAGGACGATAGACTGTGTGGTGGGTGTTTGCGGAGCCTACATTTGGGCGCATTTGGGATTAGAGCTCCTTTCAAGAGTTATCCGCCTATATGAAAACAGTCTTCAAAGAATGTGTCAGTGGCTTTTCACTTTACACTCTTTCAAACTAGGAAAGATGTAGGTCAAAGGGAGGAGGAAAACATGGAGACATAATTTTCCTTCTTAAACCTTTTTTTCACTAGATCTGTCATCCTGGCCATCAGAGGAATGTCAGTATGTCTTTTCTGTTTATTTTCGCTGACTTTTGGACTGTGTTTTTGAACTTGTGTCTGTGTTTTACATACACAAGTAAAATGGTGAGTGCTTAGGCTTCTTATCACATACAGTAATGGTGTTAATGTTCATATTTTCTAAAAACATGCAAAAAAGCTTTATGCAATTGTTTGAAACTTTTGATTGTTTCTGGTGTAAACGGAGATATGGTCAGATAAGGTCCTGTAGAACCAAATAATTCCCCAATAATGTAATAAAAAAATATCCACTCATTTATTACATTACCGATACAGTGACTTTTGATTATTACAACATTGTAATAAAAAAAAAGCCTTTTTGCAGGAAGGCACTTGGATACTGGCATTCAAACCGAGACAGAGTGGTATACATTCACCTCCTTTAGGTAAAGCTGTCTTCATAGTTTGTCCCATGACTAGCGTAACCACGCCTGGCTTCTTTTCAAGCTTTACTGAAACGTCTTCTTTGTTGCAGCTTGGGACCATGTTTTTCCTGCTTTAATCAAGAAATTAATGGCCCTTTGGCCATGGAGGCTCAGATAATAAGCTCATTCACTGTACATTAATTAACAAACATAACAGTAGACAGTTAGAGGGAATTATGCAAATTGAAGCATGCATACGTAATTGAGCTTATATAGTATGCTAATTCTGTATATATTAGTCTGATGTATAGTGTTATCAAGTGAAACAAAAACAAACCTTCAAAGCAAAGCAGGGCCTGATTTGATTCTGCTGGGATGTCGGGGTCAGCTGCAGAAATGTTTTTGTGCTGGTTGGGATTCTTGCTCATGGACACCGTAGCACAGCATATGTCTGGCAAACTTTGGGCTTTAATTAAGTCCCTCTGGTTCGGCTTCTTCCACCGAAGTTTGTGGAAAGCAACAGAAAGAAATGGTAGAGATCATGTGAGTACAGCAATAGGCATAAGTTGGATGGGATCTGACAACAACCCCACACTATTAACTCCCACTCACTGAACCAAGCTGCTTTTCTCTGCAACCGAATTCTCACCAGGAAATTGCAAGCCCTCTATATTTTTTCCTGGATACTTCTGATGTCTTCTTCTCTTTGAGAAATAGTGGACAAAGGGCTGCATACAGTTGATTAGGCCTCAGAAATGTTCTCTCCACTGAGTGAACATGATGAAGGCCGGGACATATTTAACATTCGATAATCATTACTTTCAGTGCTGCGGCAAAATAGACAATTTGTCGAGGCCCTTTTTACATTCTGCCGTCTGCTTTCACATAAAACATGTTGGCAAAATCGGTGACTGTTTTGTGACATTCTGGAATTTCAGCCAGCGTTTGTTAGATTAATACTGTGTGTTGAATAATGGATGGTTACTTACTTAAATTTTTTGCTTGTGCTGCGGTTAAAGCTGAATCTTTGCTAAGAAGACCCTCGACCTAATGTGATAATGTACAGATTTCTCCCCATGGCAACTGTTTCAGTTGAGAGATCCCACAACACTGACATTAAATAATGTGGCAGTGCTTAGTTTTGTATATGTACTATAGAGAAAAGGGTTAGGGTTATTCCAACATGTTTATAATTTCTAAAAGCATCGTTGTAACAAAATCACAAATCTATAATAAGAGGGTGAGGATGTGCAGGGCACTTTCTGCAATCATATGAAACATTTACAGACAGTGAAAAGCTACCTGAATTTGGGGTGTGGTGCTCTACTTGCACACACCTTAATCTGAGTTTAAAACACATGAACGATTTCCTTCTGAATTTTTCCTCCCTTTGTGCCACAATGACATGAGCATTAAAGCTTCACCTTCTGTTTGCTCCCATCCTCTCTTCACCTGCAGTCAGTAGGCTCACTTTGTAATGGATTAAAACGCCATGTGAACCAGCAGCTACACTTACTCAAGATGATGATTAACAATACTTTTCACTTGACATACCGTAAACACACAAGATAAAATGAATTGCTTATTTGAAAAAGACCCCAAGAGACGGACAAACACACAAAAAAAACATTACTGGACAACAGTGGCAACATGAAACATGAGGTTTGTTTGCTCCTTTTTTAGTGTTCTGCAAAGAGTGTGCACGTAATATAGAAAAAAAATGCAAATTCATCTTGTGCAAAAGGGCGCTTACAGTTTAAATATAATAATAATATGTTTTCTGCTGTATACACTCTTAAATAATGTCCCACGCTGTGTACTACATAATCAACTGAATCTGAGCAGAAACAAGAAAACTGTTGCAAAAGCCATACCACCACTGAATTTTAGGAAACTGGCAGTAGGATCAGCCATATGATCCACAGCTGTATGATGACGTGCCAGTGAACCAGCGTGTGGCTGCTCGGTTGATGCAAGCTCAGCTTCAGTCTTCTCCCTGAACTTAAACAATGCTCCATTTGTTTTCTATATTCATACGAAACAGAAAAAAAACTCTGAAAGCCTTGATAAGAACCATCTGTAAGATTAACGTTAAGCACTCTCTCTGGATGCTAAGTAAGAAGCCTCATTCCATTAGAGAGGTCAACTCAAAATACGTGTTCCCTCTGCTCCTGCCAGCTCAGGTTGTAAAACTCAGACAGATAAACTCAGACTCTGTTTTCTCTCAGGAAACCTTTAAATGTGATGTGGACTGCATACACGCTTGAACAAAAATGAATTTGCTCAAAACAGGGATAAAAGAAAATGCACGAAATATGTCCCAAAAAGATGTCACAAGATTGGAGGCTCAGTGGCCAAAAATACCAACCACTGCACACTGAAGTGTCTATTCTCTGCAAACACAGCTTGAGAATCTCTCTTTGTTTTCACTTATTTGGGCTGTATGCAGTCAATGATTACACATAGCTTGGCATTTAAACAACAATCTGCCAATCAATATAAGAAGAACAGTTGGTAAATAATCGGCATTTTTAATGTCAATTTTTTTTTTTCAATTATTGGAAACGGTACCACCCCCTACAGCACTCACATAATGTCACTCATTGTTTGTAATGCTGCCTTACCAATCCAATTTGACAGGCAAAACATGTAATGGTCAAAACATGCAAACTTTTACAAAGCAGCTGTTGGAATCTTCACACAACATCCATTCAGAAAAGAGGAACACGCTGAGCCTTTAGTCACACTGCTGTTCGTGTACGTACACTGAACACCCACAACATTAAAACTGTTAATGTTGTGGCTATTTGGCTGATTGGTGTATCTGTCATATTGTAGTGTGAGCACTTCTTTATCTGTTTGTTTGATTGATTATCCAGCAGCCTCTCAGCACCTTTATTCTTTCCTATCTATCACTTTATTTTCTTTCTATCACTCACACACACACTCACTCACACACACACTCACTCACACTCACACACACACACACCATATAGGGGTAGAAGGAGGCCCTGCTAACTGCATATTAGCCACCTGTGGGTAAGCCGAGTGCTGTGTAAATACCCCAGGGGAGAGAAGGGATGAGCCGTGGAGCCCTGTCAGACCTAATCTAGGAAGACACCTAATCTCCACAATCCCCGAAGGAGCCTTCTCCATCACTCCCAGATGGGTAAGTATAGTACCTGAAGGATCACCACAAACGGGATCACTGCAGATGATTCCAGAAGATGGTCTAGGCCACAACAGGCCACAGAGACGAGACCTGCTGGATCTTTGAGAACTACAACTCACAGTATTATTGCTCAGGGTTATGTTGTGTAGTCTTGTTTTTGTTTTTTACATTTTTGTATAGCAACTTTTAACACATTTGGCTTTAGAGGACAATCTTTTTAGAGTGACAGACTGAGAAATCATGCAGTGGAACCAGATTGATTTTCATCACGTTTTCATATTTTTCACCTAATACATTTTTCCAAATCACTGTTCAGTTAATCTATTGAGATAAACGAAAATACCCTATTTAATGAATAGATGTTGCGTTAATTCCATCATCGGTGTCCTTTATTGATTTTGACAGCAAGTATATATTTACGCAGTTAATTCCCCTGCTTATAAATGTGCTTCAGTGCCTGCCCTTATGAGACCTTAAGTGATGCCTCGATTGTCATTGTGTAAGATGGTGAAGAGACATAACATTTATATTGGTTTCACAGAAATTGTTTGCTGCTGTCATTTAAGTCAATCAAGTACCTTTTCTCACCCATCCTTAATGTGTAGGAGTTGTTAAGGTGATATCTTATTTTCAACATGCATTTATTGATGCATTATATATTTAAAATGGTAAATACATTTTATTAGAACTTGTGCATCAGAATGCAGAAGCCATGACATGTACATCCTTGACTCACGTCCATGTATTCAGTAAGGGTCTGGGTGGGAGGAGTCAGAGGAGGAGTTAAGGAAAATAAATAATAAATCCTATGAATCTGATCCCTGCACATGTATGCCTCCAACACTTTAAATCAGATATGGTATGTGAGGACGGATGTTTAATAATTCAACTGGCTGCTACTTAAGGACATCATAACACATTTGTCTAATTTGAGCGCCTGTTGAAATTACTGTCCAGAAACAAGGGGTGGAGAGCTTTGCTTTTTTTTTTATCTAGAACAATCACTTTTCTGTGGAAGTAGGTCCAAGCTGAACCTCCACCCTAATCCAATTACTCACATCCAAATGTTACCTCACTTCACATGGCACTTGTAAGGTGACAGAGAGGGGGGCACAACAACCTATTAGCATTTTTCAAAGAACGCTCTGGCAGGTGGAGTGCTTATGAACAATTCTGTGATCCATTAATCGGGATGTCATTTGCACATGGCCGTCATCTCTAAGTGCCACTACAGTTTGCGTGGCTCCACCAGAAGGACTAATGGAGACAATGGTACTAATCAGTCCAAAGCAAACAGCTATCCTCCAATTTAAATTCACCTAGATTTGATGTATCGTTGTGCATCAGTGTCATAAAAATTGCCTCATGTTCAACCCTTAACATTCACAAAGGGAATATATATTATATATATTTAAGGTAAGGTAACCAAAAACCTCAATTTACTTTTTTGCTGAACCAACTGTTGGATGCCTGTCTCCTCCCTTATCCCCATCCATCATATGTAACCCAATGCAACACATTACATTCCTTACATAATCGACCAGTTCCCCAGTGCCCTTCCTCCCCCCTCTGCTCCTGGGGCGCCACTTTTACAATTAGACCGAACAATGTCTATTCTCTGCCTAATATGTAGGACACCTTTTAACCAGTATTGAGGATTGAGATGTCAGGGAGGATTACAAGGTGAGTTTACAGTGGCACATACAAAGCAGGAGACACACACCTAGGTGTCTTGTTGCTAAACAAAAAGGGGAAACATGCTGGCCCAGCCATGACCTTATTAGGTAACCTCTAGTCAAGAGCCAGATGGCAAGAGATGGAAAAAAAAGGTGACTGGTGAAAATGGTGACTACTCATGTGTAACACGAGAAAGTGTTGGTTATGCGTTGCAAATAACGTTGGTGACATCTTCATTATAACAGTAATGTCCTGCTATTCATTTTATATGACCATATGATCTGAACGAAACAATCAAGAAAGGATTTTCATCTGTGCATATAAATTCTTAATCTTAAGATATCTGAATGATTATTTCAGGCTTGTTGGTATAGCAGGTTCAGTCAAAGCATGATTTTACCAGAGTAATACATCATCTGTCCCATCCAACATCACGTGGCAGATTAAACACCTCACCACAATAATCATTGAAGATTGTCAAATGTGAATGCAATGCCTCTCCAAACATTGTCATGCGTTACTGGATTGTACAAATACTATATAATTTGAAATTATTCTGGAAACCAAAAATAACAATGTAAGCCAAAGAAACAATGTGAAATCAAAGAGATGCTGATAATGACAAAATGACACAAACAGCAACTAAGCTTCATACATTAGGTTCTCAATCCCAGGTTGCCATTGTAATTGCATTCAAGTCAGTGATCACCACATGCTTTTCCAGCTCTTACTGTAATCTATGTATTTACGTCAGGGCCATAATAATGATATAAACACTTGACGGGTAAGCCTTATTGAGTCAACATGGAGAGCTGTAATTGTGCAATGGATGATTTATAGTTACAGATGTAGTGAAGATTATGGCCAGTTCAGTTCATCAACTTGTTGGCTTGTTCTGTTGTTTCTCTTTTGCTCATCTGTTGAACATGTATAGTTGTCTTTTTTGTACAAAGCAAGCTCTTTCCCATAGCCCTGTCTCTATGCCATTTAAGCAGTCTTAGATCTCACACACACTCAAGCTCAATCCAACCTAAATGCTCTCTCACTCATCAAGTTGACTTTGGAGGCTGGAACAAGGGCTGATGATTCAGATCTTTTGATTGGTCACTTTTAGCAGAGGCCTGGAAGAGGCACCATCCCATTTTCCCAAGCCACAATGACAATTAAGGACATCCACAAATACATTTTCAGGATAAATGTTTGGACATTATGGACATCTTTTTCTTTGCTGTCATATTGAAATCATGACATGTACCAGCTGGATCGTATTTGAAATGGAAGTTTCCTAGTAGGAATTGCGGGAAGTCTAGATCTATTTTGTATTTAATTTAATATATATATATATAGAAATGTTGTTTTATTAAGGTTTTTAAATATACATTTCCAGAACATTCTGCAAACACAAAGCAGATTAGTTTATTTGATCCAAACCAGTTGATGGAAGTTATTTGTGACACATTTAAAAAGTTCACTTCAATTTTGGTTGATAATTATCTTGGCTACTAAATCAAACAAGTGAATACATTTAAAACAATGAACAAAAAAAAACTAAATTATGAAAGAACAGTGTCAACCGAAATAAAACTGATTATGGCACTACAGAGAAAACTACAGAATGGATGAAACGTGCCATGGCAGTTGTATGTTAGCGTAATGGCTAAAAATGTCCCTTTTTTGGAAATAAAAACAACAATGCTTAAAATGAACAGACTAGAATTTCCACCTCACTATTACCCCTCTCAGCTCTGTGGCAAATACTTGAATAGGTTCCCAGTGTTAGTCATGTGTCCCCACCAACCGATGCTCAGTGATATGCAAAATGGCACAGATTTACTGAGGAGACAAAAAAGGAGACAAAGCAAATGTTAAACTGTGTTCCCCTGAACTGGGATCTGGGTGCAGGGGTGGGGGCATATTGATGTCATGGGGAGGTTATGCTAAAATGGTTTTTGTGTGTGTGCTGGCAAGGACAAAAGCGTGCAAGCAGATGTGCACAAACACACAGTGTACTTATGCATGTGTGCATGTGTTTGTGTATGCAATTATCAGTTGAATCAGACGTTACCTTGTCAAAGCTATCGCCCCTTGTTACCCAACCGTCCCTGCAAACGCACACACGTCTCACAAGGCTTGATACTTAATGCATGGGGGAAGGAGGGTGTCTGGTGTTACTGTGGGGCCCTAAGCCGGTTAATGACGCCGGGCACCAGAAGCCCCACAGATGGCTAATCTAACCATTGTCTTCTCCACCCAGCCCCTTTGAGCAAACTCTCATCCCACTGCCCCCCCATGCAGCACGCTACTGTTTACCCCTATTCTAACCAATTCTAATCCTGTTTAGCAACATTCTCAGAACCCTGAATGGCCTTTCCCCCCTATGCTCTCCTTTCTCTCACCCCTCTGGTTTTGTTTTTTCAAATGATAAAACGGGACTGCTGGATGAAGAAGGGCCATGGTTATTCTCTCTTGTGTTAAAGTAGAGATAGGGACGCTGGGGGGGGTGAAAACACAAGGGAGAGTGGGAGACGACCTTGGAATGTTCAGGGTTTCTTTCAAGGCGAGTTCATGCCCCGGCTAATTAACGATTATGCTTCATAGTTGTTGCATTTACTAATATGCAGGGATGATGGATATGGTGCTGACATCTTCAGCCTCTTGGTGCGGCACTCAGAGCCTCCCTCTCGCTCCCCTCGCATCATCTGTCACTCCAAGTCCCCTGTGCCAATCTGGGCCCCAGTCTGACTGACGGATGCTCCCAGAATTCCTTTCCTTCTATAAGGAGGGGGGTTGTTATTTGTGAGGAGGGCATTGTATGTGGCATATAAAAAAAGGCCTAATTTCTAAATCCATTACTCCTGGCTTCACATACGCATAAGTAGACAACTATTCGCACACATCCCCACACTGCCGGTCTGTAACCTACACCAAAGCAAGAATGTCACAGAGCAGCCTAGAGGGGATCAGAGGATTGGGCCTGTGTGTTCACGTTGCCCTCTCTGCTCGTCTTTTCACTTTTGTTTCCATACATATCAAAGCATTTTTCAGTTCTTTTGCTCAGCCTGCTAATATGACACATTGCCATTTATACTGATTTGAATAAGTGGATAAGGGGGCACAAAGGCCCGCGCAGAATAGGGAATGACTTGAAACGCTTTCATCGGCTGCTGAAAAGGATATTGTTACTGTCCGACCTCACAGCCGAGTTCCACAAGCGTTTCAACAGCGCAGGGAGATTACGGGCGACGAGAGAATCCACTTAACATGTTTTGTTTTGTATTTCTATCTTTTCTTCTCCTCCTATTTGCTCAGCGGTGGACATATGAAAATAAGGAATTATACACAAATGGGATTGCTGTCTCTCTGTTGCACCCAGGTATTGGCATGCAGTGACTTCAAAGGCCACCGGACTGCTTTGAAGAGTGGCTTGAAGAGAGACACCTGTTTTTTTCCCTTGTAATAATTGTTCGGCACAGTGATACTTAACACCCCGCCGAATGACGGGCTTGGATTCTTTGAGCATCACAATTGGTCCAGGTCACAAAATCCTCATATCCAGTGATGTGGCAGGAAAGAGGAAAGAACAGCAGCAGCACCAAATGATACTTGACTGAAGTTTCTTTCAAAGTTTCTCCCTTCGTCAGTGTAGATAGTTACTCTTGAAATATGTGCCAAACTACAAACTGTCATCTAATATTAAAAAAGTAGCTTCAGTTGTTTAATGTACTAATGCAGTGTCATCAGCCACCTTAGGCTATGGGCTATCATTTTCCCTTTAAAAGCATGGTGAGAAGCAGTTCGGTGCTGTCTGTGCACATACTTTTTCCTCACTCTTACATATTCAAGATGTTGTCTAGGCAACCTTGTTGTTAAAAGGGTTTTCTTTGTGCAGATGATTGGGAAGGCCTTGACTATGGAGCGGACCCATTTAGAGCTCTGTTAATCAGTAGCCATACCTGTGACTTCTCAACCTCACTCATGAAGATGAAAATAAAAAATGGTATTATGTTTCTGACCTCTAGCCAAGTGTGTACTACCCACCCCACCCGCCATGCCCAATCTCTCAATTGATAACGCTCAAAGCATTTCTCACATTCCTTCGTGAGAGATGCTTGTCTCATCTTCTTTTCATGCAGTGCATGCTTTTATCCAAAGGACCTCAAAGTATTGGGAGCATGTGCATTTTTAGTGTTTGTGGCACATGTTCAAATTGAAACCCTTCAAGAATAAAACTTCCTCTTCACATCTTTCCTTACTCTTTTTTCCCAAAAGCAAACAGCCCTAAATTTTAGAGACCATTTCCAACACTGTCTCATTATTTTCTTCAGTCTCGTTAATCAACTTTGAATACTTTTAGTATGTTAAGAAAAGAAAAAAAAGACAGCTGCAGAAACTCCATCATACAGGGAATACGATTAGAAACATACAAACCAACAGTGAGTTTGGGTAGTAATACTGATTTAACCAGCACCTATCTCCGTAAACGTAGTCGATTGATTCAAATTTTTCATGCAAATGTGTTGCTGATTAGTCATTAAGATGTAGCAACACTGGATTGTGAAACCTGTTGACCAATAGTCCACTTACATATGTATTTTAAAAAAAAATCTCTATGTGGGTGTGTATGAATTGGGTTTGACTGACAGCTCCGCACTCCTGTTAATTTTGTATCACCTGTTTGAGTGAGATTGTTGACCTGTTATCACTGTAACTGGTAGTTAGATTTTTATGACATCATAAATTACGGTCTTGGTCTCATCCGTTTTCAACTTGACCAGGTCCAATAAGCCAGAGTCGCCTGTATGAGTGTGCAGAGGCTTTGAGTTGTACTTCTCATTGTTGCTCTCCGATCAGATAACATTCTACTACTGGAAAACAAGAAATAAGCAGTGTTGGTTCTTTTCAATTTTCAATGTGATACATTACTGACTCTGTACAATATGTCCATAGTACACATTTATAAATCTGATATAAAATTATTAAAATATGTCCAATGACAAATGTCAGGAATAAGAACATGAATTAAAACGCAAAAAGGTACATGGCAGCATATGTGTATCCTTATTTGTGTTACAATCAGGTCTTCTCCATCTAGTTTAGCATTGACTCACATTTTGAATCACACATTTTCTCTGAAATGAAAAAAAAATGTTTTTCAGAAGCTTGAATTCAAGCAGTCAACATATTCTCAGTTCACCTAAACTCCTTGGGTTTTATTTAGATGATTCCTCATTTTTCAGCCACGAGCACATTTTATATATTTCAAGACATTTTGCTCATTTTCAACATTAAAGAGACCAATCTGCCGTCACACAGGTGCCCCATCCTGCATCGAGTAAAAGAGAATGTCAGGCCAGCAGCAGCAGCAGCATCAGCAGCAGCAGCGTGAATCTACAATGTGGTTTCCAAGCTGAGCAATAGGAAGGCTTCGACACAAAGAGGGCCTCTGTTCCCCCACTGATGAGCCAGCACAAACTGCCAGCCCCCTCACTGAATCATTCCGCTAGTAAATGTCCTTCACCATCGGCTTTTATGCCGCACAGCTCCCTCGCCCAGACTTCAGGCACTGTAAACGGCAGGCAGGGTCAGAGTAATTGAAATCATTAATCGTGTTTTATTCCACTTTGGGGCAAAGTAAGCTTGAATTGGAAAGAGGTTGGTAATGGCTCTGGATAATGTACCAGTCTTTTAGGGAAGAGAATGAAACAATATTGAGTTGCACAGACTATTGAGTTTCAAAGGTGGAATAGTTGTAGATCATGTATTGTTATGCTGTCATAATAAAACAATTGATTTATTGGAATTAATCTCATAATGTACTAATTTAGCACACTGAATTAAAGTCACAAAAGTTGTTTTTTTTAAAGGATGAAAAAAAAAACACCTCATACATTTTTCAAAACATCAATGGTAGTGTGACAGCATTGTAGATATCTGATTTTTTTTATTGGACTTGTACTCTTTGACATTGCTTTTTCCAAGTACCAAAACTGGGCTGTTTCACTGTATAGCTGCCAAAGATGGACACCCCAATTAACATATTAACTGTTGAGCTGAAGTTAAAATAAAATACAGTAACTTTGAATTTGTTCTTTAAGGCTTTCGTGTTGCGTTAGTGCCATATTGAAGTGTATTGGATGCACCATAATCACAGTCTCCTACAAATCAACAAAACATTACCATGATCTGCTCACATTTAACCTTTCCAGAGGCCACAGCTGTATCTGGTGTCATATGTGTATGGACCAGACGCGGCTTGAGTTCAAAGGTGACTGTCTAGTTGATTGCATGTCCATGTCCAGAGCACCTTGGGGTGCAAGGGCACAACACGTCCTCTACCCTAATGATAACAGAACAGCATGATGACCTCTCTGGCGCCATGTTCCCAGTTTGACTATGACCTCATGACGCTCCCCAACCAGTTCAGACAGACCAACAATGTCAGCTTGTGTCTGACCTGTCTCCACCTCCCGCTGCTCGAGTTTCAACATCGATAGGCATGCTGGATGAGGACTCCTAAATATGGTAACCCATTCATTGATTCAAGCTGCTCACCATGCCATACATTTACTTCAATGCGAAAACTTATGTGGAGTCTCATTCCCTTTCAAAACTCACGACTATACTGTACCACTTCTACGAAGCAAACTTGTAAATTTCAATGAGTAAATCTCCTCTGACAGTTGCTGACTGTATGCTTTCCAAGACAGCCATTGAATCAGTGCATACAACCACCCTACCGGGTCTGTCCTCTTCAATTCATCACAATCCCAATAATGACTGCCACTATCTCTGCTGTATCTATTGAGAAATGGTTGGACAGTCTTTTGGAGATTTATGTTTTTAAATGCAGGGACGTACACACCAATTCCTGAACAGACCTGTTTGTCCTAAGAACAATTTGTGAAGATTTGAAGATAATTGCGATAACCTTTTCCTCAGGTACATGCTTGTTTTAATTCCCATTCCATTAACTTAAATTCTGTCTCCCCATAGGCTGACCATGGTTTGATCTCCCCTCATTCAGGTCCCATCGTCATTTTGATGCCACCGTTTGCAAAGCAGTCATTTATCATTATGTTGAATAAGACAGGGCTGATTGCACTCCTTGGGGAGTACCATTTCCTATTTAAAAAATCCTTCAGAAATTCTGCTCCAACTTTGACTGTGAATTATCTTTAATTTTCATTGTCTTTTCAGTGTTGTAATGTAATATTACAGACTTTTTCAACACCTTGGTACAACTACACTCCCCAGATTGTATTAACTACTTTCAATTCTAGCCTGTTATAGCTATGTTTCCCCTGGCAGCTGTTGCGACATGACATTACATTGCTGATCCAGCCCTTGGGCTGTATATCCAGTTTCTTTCAAGGCTATTTTGTTTTTCGACAATGTGAAGTCAACATTGTCATATCATCCTCTCTCTTCTCCCTCAGCATTCTCAGTCTCTTTGGGTGCAAAGTCTTTTTGCTGTCTATAGATATCATCAAGGTGTCCAACAATATGTGCAGCAGTAGATGCCCTACCTAACACATCCACCTACTCTTTGTCTGATACTGCTTCTCCCCACCAACCAATGCTTCTGTTTTATTTATTACCTTTTCACACTTATTTGCTCAATCATGGACTAAGACATCTCCTAACTTTCCTCCTCTGCGAATGGTGGAACATAATTCCTCTCATGTCCTCGTTTTTTGTGTATTTAACTGTCATATGAGCCTCTGGCCTTTTCTTTGTTAATCGGCAAGATTATCTTTTGACATGTTTCTTTTTCAGCTCTGCTGCATTCCTCTTTCCACCAAGGCACCATGCAGTCTCTTCCGTTGTGTTGTTCTCTTCGGTGGCAGCATTTCAAATATGTTCCACTTGAATTCGGCATTCCTCTATGCTTTTTTCTAGTGTTACCAAATGTGCTGACTCCACATAACATATCCCAAACTTCTCCCAGTCACCTTTACCAAAGCATCTGGTAAATGCACTCCCTTCTTGTGTACATTTTTTTTTTCTTTTTTCCAATTCTTCCACTATATTCCCAATAATGTCTGTGCGATTGTGACCCCATTACCTACGGTGTGATTTAAAGACACCTAATCATTCCTAATCTGCAAGGAAAACATTTAATCCTGCAGTGTTTACTTGCCTGTCCAACCCGCCTCTTTGTGTCTTCAGTTCTTGTTTGCTTCCCTCTCTAGTGCTCATCAGATGTCAACCAACCTGATTTCATCAGCATCCTTTTCTGCAGCCCAGCTCCCTTCTTATGACAGTCTGCGATTCTGTCTGGCTGTTTTTCGCCAACCTCATACTGGGGTAGGTGCTGTTAGCTTCTGGAAGTGGCAGGCAATCTGAGCTACTGTTTTTCCTCATTAGTGACGTTAGATCTGCTCATTATGTCCCTAAAAGAACTCAACATACCCAGCCTCTGCTTCTTTTTTTCTTAGATTGCAGCAAGGGTGTGTCCAGCTCTTTCTGTTGTCCCTCCGTCCCTGAATTGAGCAGGAGACTGTTTAGCTTTGTTACAAAGCCTTTACACCCTTCCACAGCCGGGTTCAAGACATTGCCTGTTTGAAACGTTGTTGTGGTAACATATTGTAACCCAAGCTCTATTTGACTGAGTGTTTATTACTTTCTGGATGTCTGGGTAAACACCTATGAAGTCATTGAAAGGATATCCAAATCACCTGATAGATGTTTACAGATACATACTGGATGTTGTTTTTGTTTCGTTTTGTTTCTATTTGTTGGATGGTTTCTATCTAATTACCCAACTGAAGTAGTATTACATCCTTTTTTAATATCTATACTTGCATTACCTCTAATCTTTAATTTTACAAGCATTATTGCATAATGCTTGTAAAACTTGGATTTAATAGCTTGATGATGAAGTCAGGTGCGTTTTGATTCCTGGGTGGAAGTGCAGAGAGGATCCACCTTACTGTTCGACAGGCTGATTACCTCAGGACAGTGTAAAGCATGCCTGCATACTGACACTGTGTGGCATGCCTGGGCAAGCTTTAAGCACTAACTGGACATGCAGTGGGATTTCTTCCCATCCACCATGCCAGCTGGTGTGTACCTGTCAGGTTAACTGGCTTGAGACGGGTTGAATTGTGTTCACTTACTGACACATTGGGGAGACTGCCAGCGAATGTGAAAATGACAGTTGCTTCTGGAGTGCAGTTCCTCTTGTTGCCACAGGCTTGTGTTTACAGTGTTCACTAGTAGAATCCATATGAACCCCGCCACCCCCACAACTTCAGACCTCGTGATTGTCTTGAGATGTTTGATGACATTTGTATAAATAGCCGATGCCATGCAGATAAATTGTTCTTAGCATGATAAGTCAATATATGGTAATTTTAGTCATACATTTTTTCTTTGGAATTCTATAAGTCTGAGGAAAATGTTGATATTCCATATTGGCCTCATATTTTGTTTTTGTCATTATGCCTTTGTGTGTCCTACGTACTGTTACCCACCTGATTGTTTGCTAAAGTATTAGAGACTTCTAGCCACTGACAATAGCCTTAATATTAGCATCTGTAGGCGATGTCCCAAGGAACTGGTATTTCCTGCTAAGAAGGCTAAATCAGCTCTACAATATTACGAAAGATTAAACCATATTCCCATATTTTTCCAAATTGATCTCAAATGACCCAGACTTTGCTGGTTAAAATATTACAGTGTAACAAACATTTATTTATACAATTCTGTAATAAAACAAATTATGCTGTAGCTTTTCTTCAGATTGATTAAATCCTACAGATTGATGAGATGTGGTCTTATTGTGAAATCCTAAAATGTGTTTAAAAGTTTCTCCCATCTTTCATAAGGTTAAATGTTTTTTTTTTATGCTTACCGCTGATGAACACCATCAGGTCGTAATGAATTTCCCAAGAAGTAATGTGAACAGCCCTTTCTTCAGAACAGCAATTATCTGAATAACCCCCCTTCCAAGAGGTGTGTGAACCAATCTTATTGCCTGATTGAAAGCTATTCATCACAGTTAGCAGTTTCCTCACCTGTGCACCGTGCATGTATGTGTTTGCCACATCTCAGTCTCAGTCCGCAAAAAGCCTCCTAAAGTTTAGACTAGGGCACCGTGGTCTATACTTATATTAACTGCTAAATGCAAGTTAAAGGCCTTAGTTTTCACTCGGTAAACACTCAGTACTCAGGGGAGAAACTCAAACTACATTAGGGTTATTGTTGATTGTGAATATATCTGAGTTGTTATTAGCTTAGCTGTAAATAAGTAGCCGTATGAAGAAAAAAAAAGTGTAGAAATATGCGCTCATACATTTCTTGTAAATTAATAACAATAAGAAAGAGAGTGTGGGAAACATCCGTGGGAGTAAGTGGTCTCATTCCACAGACATGGTGAGTGGAAGGGATGTGCAGCATTAGAGGGAACACATGGACAGTGTGTTTCGGGCTACATTGATTGCACGCACACTTAATTTCATCAGTCATTAGTTTGTTTCTGCAGGGTGGACATAGGAGGAGAGAATTTGCGGTGGCAGAAAACACATGACTGAGATAAGAAACAGCAAGGCACTTTGTTAAACCTTCAAGACGTCATAACTTCTCACCAGAGCTGAACCCGATTTCAGCAAACACGACCGCTCTTGACCCTCAGCGAAAGGGGCAGATGGTGATGAGAATTCAAATGAAGCAATAGTCAAGGAAAGAGGCAACATTGTCTCTTTCTCTCTCTTTAACAATGTCTTCTTTTGTTCTGTTTCTGTGCCGTAACAAAGATGTATTACCATAATCATCACTTCTCCACTATCATCAAATCGATTCAATTTCCCTCCACTGTTCCAACGTCCCTTGGGAGAAACATCAGTATCTTTGTGTTCAAGGTGAACCTTGTGGGCTTCTGTGTGCTGCAAGACATGTTTGTGCATCCATATAATGTGTGTGCGAAGATTGCGCCTCTGTGTAGAGTCTGTGTGTATGAGTGCGTGTTCCCTGGTCGAGGCAATAAAGTCTGGCAATAATCACCAAGCCAGAGAGGGTGTCCTGAGGAAGAAATCCGCTCAGCCAGTAACCGCAGCAACATTTTTTCTCAACTACACACAGCGGCAAGTTAACAGAGAGAGAATTGAGCGTTTGACCAGAGGGTCGGCAGTTCAAACCAATTTGCGAAGACTAAACAGGAAGGTGTACGAGATATCTGTTTGCCTCTCAAACTCAACCTGTCATTACTATTTGTCTGCGCTTGTTCAAGGGGATGTGACCCCTAAGTGCTATAAGGGAGAGCAATTTAGCAGCCGGGGACACAAAAATAATGCAGATGGTTCAGCTTTTAGGGAATATTTTCTATGTGCATAAGGGGGAAAAAAACTATACAGTCACTCTTTGACCCCATTAAAAACATAGCGGTACTGTGCCTTGTTATTATTTGCCATTCTTGCAGATTACTGCAATCAATGAATAATCCAGGACAAGTTGACATGCAATTTCAAAGGAAAACTTTATGTATGTTCACCATCTGTGGTAAACAGAGTTTTGGTGTGAGCCCCTCAGAATCCAAGCGCATGTTCTTTCTAAATTATTCATTTATTTAAAGCACTTCTTTTTTTTTACATTGTATTTTCATGTCACACCCAAAGACACCACTTTCCCAGTTGACTTTCCCAAAATGCATTGCAGCTCACAATATAGTGATGATGGAATAGATATTTTAATTTCCTGTATCATTCTCCACTAACATAGATAAGCCACAACTAATATCAAGCGTTTATGACCTGTGGACAATAGAATCACCTCATGTCCAATGTGGCAGGATGAGCAGAACACCAATTTAGATAAAATGCAGTCAATTCAAGCACGGGCCCAATCAGTTGCTACATAAAAACAAACTGTGAGAGTCCAAAGGTGGATGTTTGCTTTAATCCACGGGGCAGCCTCTTAAAGTCAGTTCTGTAAATATGATACATTCAGAGACGAGGATTTGAGCATGGACGTAAAATCAAATCATAGTAATATGGAAAATATTACAGAACCATGTGAACCACTTCACATGTTCAATCAATATTAGTTTAATCGCATGATGTGTCATATTAAATTCACATTTGTGTTATTGAGCCCATTTTGAAAAGGTGCGCGTACAGCTTCTTTTCAGCTCAGTAGCCCTCGTGTGCCAGGGGAAGTGATGGCTGTTGGATTGAGCTCTGCCTATGCAAGTCTGGAGCTGTCTGCCATGCCTCTCACTCTGTGTGATGGTTTTTATCACATCACAGGGGCTGCTGAAGCATGTGTGTTGGGAGGTGTGCTTGTATTGTTGTTGTCAAGCGTGCCTAGATTTTTTTTTTACCTGCCACTTATCCTTTTTTCTGCTCTTGTCAGGCAGAGACGGTGTTCACATGTCAATGCAGCAAAAGCGCCTCCATGAAGGCATACACCCATTTGCAGCTGAGTATGAAGACATGCAAGTAAACATGAACAGAGGTACAACCACACACAATCTCAGTCGCAGACAGAAAAACACACACGGTGGTCACCCATATAGTACTAGTGCAACTGTCAATAAGATGCAAAATCAAGTCCTATGTAGTTTCACAACAATACTTTGGTTGACAGCAGATGATGTAAAATTCTGTAAATAAATGGGAATTTTATTTTAGTTTAGATACTTAAATGTGAATTTTAGTTATGGAACTCTTTACGATGGCATTTGCATGCAAGAAGACCTGTTACAATAAGGACTTGACAGTGAGTGGTAAATAAACAACTGTAATCAATGTGTCACATAGATAATAGAGACCCCACCATTTTTTTGTTATTATATATTTGATTTTATTAAATTGTCGTAATACATCTGAATGTATAACAACAAAGTTTAAAAGGGGCATTGCTGTTATGAAACTGTTTTAATAAGTATTCAGCTTTACCTTATATTCAAACTCTGAGACCAGATTTTTATCTTCCAAATTCAATTCAAACACATTTCAAAATCAGATTGTTTTTACCAAGGAAAGGAACCAGATTGCAAGCTGCTGAGATGAGCGACCAGGCTCACAGCTCACTCAAGGGGTTACAGTTAGTTTAGGTCCATTAGCAGAAGTATGACGCTCATGTTTATCCAGAGCCATCCCATCACTCTTTTAGGATGCAGTGATGCAGTTCTTCTTGCATGTGTTTTCAGTATTGTATTTTTTACAGTCTCCGCCATGGGGGTTATGTGATTGGTTGGTTGGTTTGTCTGTTTGTTTATTACTCAATTACTCAAAAAGTTATGGATGGATTTGCATGAAAGCGTAGCGAGATGAGGGCACAACCACAGAGTTCTGCTGTGTGCTCTAGTGCATCCCTGTGTCTGTGTCATATTTTGAGCATTTCTGTATGTGGAACGGTAATTTTTGTGATTTATGTCTTATATGTGTTTTGTTCAAGGTGGCCACCGTACCTCTCCACTGGCATACAACACTGATGTTGTAAAAGCTGTAATACGTGAAAATCACTGGCTTTGTAGTTAAAACATTCTCTGTAATTGCTCACTAATATACTGTTACCATCAAGTGTAGGATTAAGTGGAAAAGGATTAAGGGCAGAATAGAAAAATCTGAACAAACCGAACGTAGTTCCTTTAACAGTTATTTCCCCCTTAAATCCGGCAATGTTCTCCCTCTTTGTCAACACTTGCAGCATTGCACTGGATAACGGTGCTTCTCAAATTAGCACATTCTAATTTCATTATAGAAGCTGAGTTTATGGGCAGTCTTTGATGTGTGGGGCATAGCTTTAATTTCACATTCTCCATGTGTATAATATGACGGCCTTAACGATGTCGAAAGTAATGAGAGGTAATTGCCGACGCTAACTATGCCTCCATCGAAAACCCTTTATTGTTCTTCATTGGACACCATTTACACCCTGATGGCACACTCTGCTAAATTAGGCTTGATGCAAATCTTTGTTAATGAGCCATATGTGAGCGCTGTGTGTTTAGGCATGTCTCAATACAGCTATTAAACACAATTCTCAGTGGTGTAGCATTAGGGCAACTACCCTGAAATCGTGAATATTTATTTAAATCTGCGTCTAGTTTAACGGAGTGATTGCTTCTCTGTTTACCAGCTGTCCTACATTTATGCTTTCACAACTGCCCTCCTCCTCCTCGGCGAAAGAGGGCACATTTTACCCACAATGCATCCCGATCTGGACTTTGTATGACCTCGTCCGCCATGTTGCGAGTGTCTGGCCGCGGGCGGTGTCACACATTTTTATCCAATCAGAATCCTCCGCTGTGACTGACTGGCTGTGACTGGTGCTGAGACTGTGCCCAGTGACGCGATTGGATGGCATCGCAGAGCAAATGCAACAGACATAACGGCGAAAAAACCCCCACCAAAAGCCCAGACATATTATCGTCTCGTAATCTGAGAAATCGGACAATGTCCCACTTTTCACGATTCATCCTATTCTGCTGCAAAGATGCGCTTGGGGTTGCCCGCTGCGTACGCCTTACACTCAAGCGGCACTTTTTTCACTCTTCGCCTTTGTTTCATGACAACTCCGGGCGACTAGTACCGTTTACAGGTCAGTGGCAGTGCAAAGAGGGGAAGCTCAGTTCGTAATGAGTTGACACATGGTTCCACATAAAAACACCTCGCTGGCCTTCGAACCCACACAGCTGCGAATCCCACAAGAATGTTAACACATTATCCAACACCCCCGTTGCCTCACCTTTGTCTGCCTGCCACCTGACATTAGACTGTTTCACTTTGGCCTTGTTAGAGGTCCGTAGTAAGGTCAAAGGGTAAGACTGGACACCTGACAGCAGAAGTAAGTGACTATAGTTTGCGTGTGAACAAGAAATTCATTTTTATAGTAATTTTGCTCCTACATTGGATCAGGTTTAAAAAAATATTTCTATTATATATAGATACTCATAGTTTATACCACAAAGTTTATCATAATATGGATATTAAACCATATATAACCATAACAATATTTTGTGGTGTCTTTTGTCAATGCTATGGTTTGTGTGGGTTGATTATTTTCCTCTCCCGCTGGCCGTGTGATGACAATATTTTCTACTTCTATTTAGGCATTTCCTGGCCCGCAAGAAGCAAACGGATGATCAATATCTTGAAATACACAAAATAGAATGGGAAATATAGTAAGTATTGGAACAATCTATATCCTTTTTTTTAATTATTAACAGGGCAATTAAATTCATTAAAAATATATTCTTAGAATTATCCCTACTACCAATATTACTACTGTTATTACATTTGAAAGCATTTTCCTTACTTCACAATGTTTGATTTTCAAAGAAAATATTTTAATAAACATTGTTTCTGTGATATATTTATTTTATTTAATATAGCGATACCTTCTGTCTGAGCCAAAGAAGAATGTCAGTAAACATAAGTTCTCATTTGGAAGACAAAATATGGATTTCACAGGCAACATAAATGTGATTGCTTTTACTTTTGTGGCAATATTCCCATCTTCCTTCCTCTCCAAATTTAATCAAATATTTCCTACGGTCAGGTATTGTGTTGCACATCTGAGATGTAAAATATTGACAGTACTTTAAACCCTCTTTTTGTTGTGGACACACAATTATACAAGACTTGGTCAATTTTAATGAAAAGAAAACAAATAGCACGCAATTACTGTTGATACATTTCATGCCGGATCTTTGCAATAGGGAGCGATAAGGCAGACGCACCGAATGTGCTCTATTTTTTTTTAATACGGTCCTCTCTCAAACTTCCTCAACCACGTCAGACTGTTTTTCTCTCTGTAAATCAAGGACAGTGGGGACGATGAGGTGTGATTGCGCTCACACCCAGGAGGTAATCACACCGGACCTGCCACCGCTCTGATTAAGACTGATAAATATCGAAGAGCAGTTAATGAGATGTCAGGCAGGAACAAGGCCCTTCCCTTTATGCCTACCGATGACACCGGTGGAGAGGAAAAATAACCTTGACTTGTCAACGTCATGACCACCTTTTCTGAGCACAAAGCGCACGCTATTAATCATCCTTAGTGCTGAGCAAAATTATCAACGGCGCAGCTGGATTATTCACATCAAAGAAAAAGTGGCGAGCAGATGTTTTGTTGGGTTATTGTTCTTCTTAATTACGTAAGCCAAACTGAGAATGATTATTGTTATTTTTCCTTCACTTCGATGCTTTGTTTCAATAAAGGTTTCAGACAGACAACAAAAGGCTCCCGCTGGCAGGTTAATTAGCTGATTAAAAGATTATCTTAAATCTTTGTAAATGCCACTCATTGAGCCTAAAGTAAAAAAAAAAAAAAACTATCAATAAAATTCAAATAGATACATGTTACGGTTTCCATTCAGATGTCATTAATGTTTTTGGTTGGCATAATGACACATCACTGTTTTTCTGTAATGTAAACATGCCCGAAGTCCTTTGCAAACACCGCAGCGCATACGACTCCCACGAAGACCCAAACACAAGCCTGCTAGACATCTGCTGAACTAGGATGAGGACACGAGCTCAGCAGGGGGCTGGAAGAAAGTAAATACATGATCTCACCAAGCATCGTGTATGCACTGCTGTGGATGTGAGCTCTGTTCCCCTGAGCATCCAGCCCACGTCGGGCCAGTTTCATACTAGGCCGTGTGATTTATGCATCATGGAACTGGTATTACCCTCTGTTTACAGCAAATTAAGGCTCTATCTTGATAACTGCGGCCATGAGGACATCTTATCTTTCCACAGCGGCATTTTGATGTGCTCGTTCAATCGCCCCGTCCTATCCGAGGGCCGCCATACCTCTGGCATATGACAGATTCCCACCAACTGTACAGCTTTGACCGTGAACTCCAGGTCACCCCGTGGTCCCTCGGCGCGGTCCTGACGAATATTGTTTCCCTAACCGACATGCTCAACTCATCAGACAGAAAGACCATGCAGCTGCACCCGAACACCCAACAATAGGATGCTTGTTCTGGGGCAGAAAAGGCTTGGTCCCCTTTTTTTTAGGGACGGGGGTGATGTGAGCGGGTGGTCAAATATTTCAGGGGTTTTGCAATTGGATAATCCTTTGTGATGTTCCTGTGAAATGAAGCGATCGTCTGCAAATTTCAGGGGGTATTCTACGAAATGAAAAAACTCATCCTCCCATGTCAGAAATATTTAGCTATTTAAAGATTGAGTTTTTCACAGAAGACTCGCTATCTTTTTTTCTTTCTTTCTTTCTTTACAAAATCAGTATTTCATAATTAATGTACTATTAAAGTAACTAAATTAATTGAAAACAAAATAAACTTGATCTGTGTGAATCGGTTTGGTCAGGTCTGTAAGTGACTGGAATTGGACAGATTGTGTGGGGATGTGGTGTAAAAGAAGTGGGGGGAAGAACCCCACAAGCAAGATGTGTGGAGAAAGTCTGGACTCAGCTCATCTTTTTAAATAGGTATTTAATTAATTATTATAGAAATGCAACAGCAGCACAGCACAAAATGTGACTAAGGACAGTAATATTGGCACTTGAGATAGAATTTGGGAAACTAATGAAACCCTTTGAAAAAAAAAAAAATTCCTTTAGAGATTTCATGATAATAATAATCATTATTATCAGAAAATGGACATGCAGTTTTTATGGGAAAAAAAACATTACTCAGGGCAAATTTAAAGACACTATTAAATTACACTGCTGGGGCATGTCCGGAAAAGGTGGGTCAGACTTTCACTGATCACATAGAGAGGAAATGGTCGGACATTTTGAATCTTTCCGTTAGTAGACATGCTTATTTTTATTAGTCGTAGTTTTCATATTTTGTTTATTCATCTGCATACAAGCACACACGCACAGAGGCACACACGTGCGTCTTTGTTGGAAGCATTTGCCAATTAGCGAGTGGCGGAGTTGGAGTGGTAATTAGGCTTTCCAGTCAGCCGGTGTCTGCGCGCAGCTTAGCCGAGACAGGTCCGAAACTAAACGCCTCGCTATTTGTCCAGCAATTATGCCAGGTCCCCGTGTCACAGCACAGACGTGACCAATTAGCTGTGCCAAGCTAAAGTGAAAGAGAGGGATTATGGCAGAAGAGATGGGGCAGGATGAAAAAAAAAAAAAGAAAGAAGAAGACAGGGAATGAGTGTCGCGGTGCCGGGAGCCTCAAAAGGAGGAGGGGAGAGTGAGGGATAGTCTGGAGGGAATAAGAGAGAATAAAAGGAGACAGAGTCTGGCTTTGGAAGTGAGGGGGCAGGAGTGGGCACGGAGGGTGCAAGGGAGCGGATTCCTCTTTTTTTTCTGCGGTTGTGTGATCATGTTTTTGCATTGATCCTCGTTCTGACCGACATGTGGCTTAGACATACTAATGCATAGCAAATTTTTATGCTAATGCCGTCTCACAAAGCAACCAGGGATAAGAAATTAATCTTTATTGACGTCTCAATAATTCTCCCTTGCATTGTATGACATATTTTGATGAAACAGGCCTACATACAATCAATAGTCTCCAGTCTGGGGTAATGTGACACTATGTCAATACCCGTAGGAAAGTGTACAGAGCTGTAGTTTATCCTGGCGTTGGTCCATATTTACTTCAAGCTGACAGATTATTGTTTGTGCGGAGCACTGAGGGAGCAACCGCTATCTGGACGAGTCAAAACAACTCAGAACCTATAATAAAGTCCCAATTCTATGTCGGGGTACATGAAGTAGCCTTTTCTTCATGAGGGACTTTTTAAGTTCCCTCTGCCAAAGTGGTGACACGTCGGAGAAATAGAAGCTGGGTATGATACCAATCGACAACATGGACCTTCGATACGTGTCAAGCGAGTCCATCATCTGACCACAACAGCGGAGAACAAGAGGCTGTACAAGTCGGGGAGATCTGACACGTAATTTATTCTGCCTGCTGCAAAACAAAAAGAACCCACATAATCCTCTGTTGAAACTTCACCGAGCGCATCTAGGAGGGGGGGGGGGACGCCTCGAAAATATCAGCTCTACCCAGACACCGAGACCCCGCGATCCTCGGCTCTGGGTTTAATTGGACAGGCAAAGGGAGAAGAGGGGAGCCAGGGGACAAGGTGCAGGGCGGATGAGGTAGAATCTCTGATCTCAGCATGTTTCCCTTTTTTGCTGGAAAAACAAGACTGTTGGCTCGGTGCCTGCAGAGATGAGTGGAGCTCGTATTAACTAGTGAGCTTGAAAGACAATGTGGGAAGCTTTAGAGTCGCAAGTAATTGACATAACTGCTGTGGATGGCAAACCTTTTGATTTCATTGTGACAACTCGTCTTGCGAACGGGAATCGGCCCTGTTGCGATGGTAACTTTGGAAAAACTAAATCTGATTTGCAATTATGCCATCGCCTTGGTGGTATTCCTTTTAGACGGATGAGTAATTTATGTCAAGCTTGTCACAGCTAAATTTGGCAAACTACTTTTAGAATCGTTGCCTTTAACTCACAGTCATGACTTCAAGGGAGCATTGGAAATAAATGAACTCTGGGTAACATCTCCTAAGGATCAATATCCATTCATCAGGTGCCGGTAGCTATAAAGATGAAAGACGGGATTATGGAAAAAAAGAGGATATTTTTACAGACAGTGTTACACTAAATGTCCTCAGGCTTTTCCAAGGCAGGGGAAATAATGCAGTCTGAAACAAAAACATCAAATCAGAGTTTTGGATGAACAATGAACACTTCCTGCCAACAGGTACACCGAGCCCATAAATAGAAATGTGCAGAGTCGTATCTGCAACCCTGGTGCGTTTATCTAAAGCAGATAGTTACCTGAATTTTGTCTTCGGAAATTATTTGTCTGGAGAACGTGCGTGAGATTATGAGCCGGCATGGCACCTCGCGGAACAAATAGTTTGCTTCAACTCCACATAGATGAATGATCTGATCCAAACACAACACAAAGAGTCACTCACAAGTCACTTTTCTTAAATAATTTAATTGCAAAAGGGTCTTTTAAAAATATTTCTACAAGAATGCATCATCATTTTTAGTAATTTGTTGTGTATGTCTGAACCATTAAATACATCACATTGATTTTCAAAGAGGAACTAACAATTGCATTTCTTGGCGCTTTATTCAGCCCCCCCCCCTCCTTCCAGTTCACTATACATGTACAGTACTCTCTGAAACATCTCGCTTCCTTGTATGAAGAGGGAGTTTTCAAAAGTGGCCAAGAACCGATGTGCAGTGAGCTTGATATTAGACAAAAGAAAGGACAGAACTGTGTATATTTATTCAAAACAGACAACTGAAAGGAAGAAAGATAGAAAGTTGCAAATAAAGGGGTTTCGGGGAGGGCGGGGGGTGTTTGATGATCAGTGGAAGATGTAAAATAGGGAAAGAAAGATGGAAGGAATGTTGGGACAGTCTGAATCCTATTGGCACACAAAGAGATAACCACATCTGACAAAGCCTAGACTCTGCTAATGAAAATGTTCCTGTATAAAATGACAATCCATTTATTCTTCAACAAACACACACACACACACACACACACACACACACACACACATACAAACTTAACAGTCCCGTCTTAGTTTCAGCAGCCTCCGGTCTGGAAGATGAACAGAAAAAACCCACGAGAGCGGCTTCTCTTCCTCTACGCGAGTGTTAAATAGGAACTACTCCCTTGAACGCGTGAAAAACCCACTTAATGATTAATTGTTTGCAGTTGATGTGGTGGCAGTTTAATCATTTTAAGATGTGCAACAGTGCCATTTGAGCTCATCACTCACGGCTGGTTGACTTTGGTGAAGAGAACTCCAGATCCCAGCACACCATGTGCACCTCATCAATAGTTCATGCAAAATCCAAAAGCGCTGCCATTTTTCATGAGTGAGCATGTCTGCCATCTGATTGTGTTTAACCGCGATACCCCACCGCAGACACCCGCCCACCTCCTTTATTCTACTGTCAGCGACTGTGTCTTGTGTGCTGCCACATGCGTGTTTGCAACAGGGGAACTTAACTGATTAAATGACTGAGCAGAGCGAGCGGAGGCGGAGAGAGAAATATTGTATATTCCTGAGAGACGAGTAAAAGTGAGCTTCTGATTGCATTAATTCTGGTCCTGTGTGTGTGTGTGTGTGTGTGCCCGCGCTCTTTTTCAACCACCGCTGTTTTACTTCAGTGAAAAACTAAACCTTTCAGAAATTATATTAAGAAAATATGTTATGCTCATCTAACAGGCCCTTTCAACACATGTTGATAGTGGCACTTCTGACTCTTATCAGAAACCAGAACTGACACTTGGAGGAAAACACTTTAAGAAGCCCCCCCAAAAAAAAGCCAATCATTTCCTGTGTAGTGTGAGTGCACAGCCGTTAAAATTACTACGTGATTTCGTCTCACAACTGTTACAGGTTAGGGAGCCTTTTTAGAGGATGAGCTCAAAATGTGGTGAAAACATCTGCACGTGGGATAAGATGAAACAATAGAAAATAGGGAACACGTTGCTGTTTTGCATAATATTCTCCATGGCTTTTGAAGGGTCTCAAGATTGGCTGACTAAAGTAATATGGCAAGACACACTGCACAGCCACCCACATCATGCTATCATTACACACTAATAATAGCCACATATTGCATTGATCAGCTCCAACCCAAACAATATGGAGACCGGAAGATCACACTGGAAGATGCAGCCCCGTCCCTTAATCCACGACCATCAAACACCCGTCTGTGAGAGGCGCAAAATAGTACGGCCTCTGCGATGCAGCTGCTATCATTTAGGACGAGGGGGCCTGCAGATTTTGGCTGTCTGCATGCCAAGCCTGTTGATCCTGCACTGTACTAATCATGCAGCAGCTTGAGACAGGATGATTGCAGGCCAGACAGGAAATGAAGAGAGATAATGATAGGTCAGCTCGCCGTATGCTCGTGCGCTCCCAATGCCAGATTGGCTGCCGCATTAATCGACCTGACAGACAAAGACCAATAGGTCTCTCTCCTGACAGCTCCGGCTTCTCTGATGAGGATCTCGTTGCAGAGAGGCGATCTGCGGGTCCTGTGACGGAGCTCCGCGTCTGGGACGATTGTAATGACTGGCAGGTCACATCCCAGTATCTTAATGACTCCTTAACAGTCGGAAATTAGTTATCTCATATCTGAGAGGTCTGCAGCAGGTTTTGAATTTGGGTGCCTGGAAGACTGTCATTAACAGCTCTGGGATTCACAAATGCTCTTTATGTTGAGAAAGAGGATGTATTGGGGAAGCTCAATATCTAGTTAAGGTGGCACACACAAATGTGAAGACATTAACCTCGACACTCACACAATGATGGACAGAGAGCAGAGGGGCGACACGTTATGACCAGCTGTCTAACAATGTGTTCATCTCTTCCTTTCTCAGTCCCGACTTCTCTCTTCTTCTTCTTTTGCTCTCTGGCAAATTTCACCCTCAATCATTTCACAACAACACTTCCATTTTGTCAAAACACCATTTTTCTTTTCTCTTTTTTGTTATTTATCATATTTTTGTTACAAAACATGTACAGGCTGTTTAGAACAACAACAAAAATACAATATCCAATTTATATGCAATTTCTTTTGTTTAATAATCATCAATCCGTTAGGCGAATCCTCTTGGAGTTTCTCTTTCTTGTGATTGTTCCATGTCCGCTGTCCCAGATGTCCAAATGGAGCATCTGATTGGAGGGCGGTGGGGTTGGCGGGGGGAGGTACAAATAAATACATAGGGCAGGATGTCAAGAAATTAAAACAAGAATTTTGATTATTTTGAAATCCAGATAATAGTAAGTAGAAAGTAAGGTGTCTGTCATGTATTCTCTCAGTTTCCTCATGATGCATATATATATTTAATTATATATATGTGTGTGTGTGTTTGTGTGTGTGTGCATGTGTGTGTGTGTCCAAAGTTCATTGTTTTGGATTCAATAAAAAAGAATGTTTAACAGTTGTCCACAGACTATAGCGTAATTGTTTCAGATATATTTGCTCCTTGTCACGGTTCAGTTCATGCGTTAATTCTCCACGGTGGCAAATAGCGGAAGCCTTACTGTACAGTATATTTGTGTGCAACTCGACACATCCGCACATCCATGCGCACTTAGTCACACATTCACGCACACACGCGCACGCACACGTACAAAAACGCACACAGAAGGCCAAGTGGTCTTTCTATAGCGCCACAGTCAATGTCCCCCCTAATCACATAGTCCAGTGGGGGCACTCAGGATTGGCCGGCCATTTTAAAAAACCACAAATCTCCCAAAAATGTGTACGAGAGTCAAAACCCAAAAAAAGGGGGAGAGGGAAAGAGGGGGGAAAAAAAATTGTGTGGACGAACAAAAATAAAACATGTTCATGTGTTAAAACGAACTTGATGAGCAAGTGATCCCCATCGGGTAACTATCCTGAGTCACTGCAGGTCAAAGTGAAGAGCCGACACAAGTGTCCCAAAAATGTGGCTGCACTTTTTTTGATCTCTGTCGTCCTCTTGACCTTTGACCTCAGCCCATTGTATTTCCTCCTCCACCACCTCGCCCTATTTTCAGCAAGTGCCCTTTTAGATAACACACCTTCAATATGAAGATGGAGAACGACACACGTGCACAGTAAAACAACTTCTATCAGGGAAAGAATTGTCCGCTATCTCCTGTGGGTCCAAAACACTTAGGTTTTTTTTTTTGTTTTTCATGTGTGAACTTTTGTCAATTTTTTTCAAAGCAGGGTGTTCATTGTTTACTGTATAATATGTCCATCCGAGCTGGGTTTAGGGGTCAAAGGGCGGGGCTCTTGTGTGAGGAGCAGAGTGTGAAGGTCCAGGTACCGGGCTAAGGCCAACTTTACTAAAACACGCATGCATGCAAACGTCACCCCACACCAGAGCTGGTGAGGCACGCATGGGATATAAGGAGGTTAACTCTTTCTCCTTCAAAAACACACAAATTATGATTGGATGGACAAAGAAACAGTGACGAGTAACAAAACAAAAAAAGCAGGAACGGGGAATGGAAGTGGTAATGAAAGTAAGAAAAAAAAAATATTCAGAGGCACCGCAAGCCAGTTTTGTTGCGTCTAATTGGCAGAGGTGGGTCAGGCAGCTAGGGTTTTCCAATGGCTCTCTCTGCCAAAAATCCTCCCCCTTTTGCTGTAGGTCTGTCCTTCGACGGCGTCGGTCCGAGGGCGTCCTGCTGCTTCACACCTGGACAGGAAGTGTTTGGTTCATCTGTAGTCTCATGTCCTGAATGCTACCAAGAATCTTCTTTTGATGGCCCGCCAACGTCACCCCTATCCGCAGCAAGTCCCTGTGGAGTGAGACGAAAGGAGGAGAAAATGAGAAACAGGTCCAAAGTTGAAGTGCAAAATGTCACCTTTCACCAACAAGTAAACACACACACACACACACACACTCACACACACTTTACCAGGGTGGGAACAGGGCAGGTAAGCACCTTGGCAATCACCCATAAAATGGCTTCCTGAGGGTATGTCAACAAAATGGGGACACACGGCTACAGTGAATGTCACGTCTCAATGCAACATACTTTGGTTGCCTGGCAGGTGGGCGAGCACGGGGGAGTCAAAGAGCCATAATGTGATGGTTAATGATTAAAGAGCAAACTTCGCTACTGTGTGGCAGCTGGCGGACTTCACACCAGCCTGCCACTTAGTTACAGAAACAGAGAAGCAGGAGATTTGTTTTTCAAGATATTGGACAGAGCGCCCTGTTGTCCTGTCATTTATACTTAGTGTGGTTCTGTGTGCCAGTAAAGCAGCTTTACGTTGGCCACTACTGCACAGCATTCTTCCGTGCTTAGCAAATATCCAAGAAAGAACGAGAGCAAATAAGCCTGAAAAGTGTGAATTAGTCTTTAAGCTGGGAGCTCACAAGCCACCACCAGCAGTGCGGTGTTAAGCAGCGGGCCTGAACCAAAAGGTTGAAGGTGCTATAGTGAATTATTAAAACGATGACATTACCACAGCCTTAAAAAGGCCGGGGGGAGTGCACCTGCTTTAGCCCGTCATTAGTCAAACCGCATAATCTAATCATCATATTCATGTTGGTTTAACACTTGTACAATAACATCACGAGAATCTCTCTTTTCCGCCCGCTTGCTTGATTTCCCAAGTCGATAGCTGAGGAAAGTGTGGCTGGCGTCTGGGGCAGCGATTAGCTGACTGCTGGGGCTCTGCCACAGTCTGCGTCCTCTCTATCCACTCACACACAAACACACACAATAGATAATCTAATATTACACGCAGACGCCGCGCACTCTGCTTGTCTCATTGACTTTGTGGCCCTATCTATTTGAGTACAAAATTGTGCACGTAAAAACCAACACGTGAACAAAAAGCACACAAACTACACACGCGTCCTCTCCGAAGCCAAATAAGGGTTCATCACAATTTCACGCAAATAAATTGTCTTTTTGTTTTTGTTTAGTTTTTTCATATTTTGCCATCTCCATCAGTGCAGCGACGGTGGATGAAATGATAATAAATGGGCGCCATTAGAGGAATTACTGGCCATTAGGGGCCACCGGGAGCCACAGTACACCACACCTGTCAGCCCGGCCAAATTGAAACAAATTACCTCCACCTCCATTGACTATTATGCAGCTAATGAGAATGATTTATTTATCATTATAATCTTAATCCATTTATTTGATCATCACTGGCCACCGATTTCCATGACTTCCATTACATAATTTCCTGTTAGTAAACACGGCAGGAGGTGGGTGAGTTGTCAAGGTCAGCTGGAGATCGCGGTAAAGAGGCAGTGCCTGCTGAAGAGGTACAGCGTGCTTTTAAATCGTGCAATTGCTCACTATGTGCCGTATGTATTTGGTCAGTTACATGCCTTATCACACGCAAAGAATAAAATCTCTCACACCTGCCGATTCATTTCCCAGTTCAAGCTTATTTTCCTTTTTAAACTAGTACACGATAACAGCTGTACATATTGGAACACATTACAGTAAAAGGCCTGTTTTGAACCTTGATTAATCAAGCACAAGAAAAGTATCTCGTATTTATTACGCGTTATGCCGCTGCTCTGAGACCACTTTTTACATCTTATCGCGTCTAATTTAGCCATAAGACTATTTTTATTCCCTCAAGGTCAATCTGTGTAACACTAATTTGACTCTCAAACTCAGCCCAGTCAATCACTTCAGGCCTGATTAGCTGGCAGCAACACTCTCCCTCCACCTCCACTCACTCTGCTGTCATCTGGGCCACCAGGTCAAAGGAGGCAAATCCAGCATTGACGAAGTTGTCACGGTAGCGGCTCATCTTGATGGCGTCCAGCCAGTCCCCCACAGTGGTGAAAGTGGTATAGTCTGGGACACAGCGGTCAAGCAAGGGCTGGGACACCCTACATGGGGGAGAGGGGAGGAGGAGGGAGAAAGAGAAACAGAGAGAGAGAGAGGGTTAAGGCCGTCACTCTGCTGCCTCTAACGGCAAACCTCACCCCCAAACGCCCCCACGCCGAGCGCCACCTCTCCATTTCTCCACCTCTCCTCCTCTCCCCTCTCCTCTACTCCTCATTTGAGGAGTTGTGTGTGGGAGTGGGGCGTGGGCACTTTTGTGAATGTGGAGAGACTGGCTGGAGGCGTGGGTGGTGGGTGGTGGGTGGTGGGTGGTGGGTGGTGGATGCTGGCGCTGCAGCTGGTGAGATCGAGATGGTGTGTGTTAACTGAGCGGATGTCGAATTCGGGAACCAGGAACCATACCAGATTCATATTAAGAAACTATAATCCCATAAAGCGATCATTTCAACAACAGGTGAAGCAAAAAAAAGCGTTTGTGCATTTCTTTGTGCATATGTCTCATGAAACCTGAGGAATGTCCGGATTTATTTACTGTCTTTCTGTTTGTTGGTTGCCACTCTTCTTGTTGCAGTAGGATGTCACTGTGTAGCATGGGGACTGACAATAATTGTTTTCTTCTTTTAATCTTGAGTGGTTGTACTGAGATTCACCTTCAAACTACAAATGCGGTTTGAATCTGATCTGGTTTAGCTTGTCAGTTCAAGCCAGATTTGCGCTGCCAGTACAAACATAGCTCAACTCTTAGGCTATAAGCCATGTGTTTTATAGTCCATAATTACTGCATTTAAAAAACATCCTCGGGGTGTGTTTGAACGTATCCAGTATGCATGCATGTTCCTTCTGAAATGATGCTTTCTCACATTCGAGTTTGGTTGCGTGCAACACAATCCCAAAGAGGTGGAAAGACACTTTGGGAAAATGCTTCATAACAGGGATGAAATATCTGTGGAATGTAAACACAGATGTCGCTCACATGTGTGTGTGGTTGCTTGTTGGAACTTACTCATGAACCTGAGGATGCCAGCAGCCCATGGAAGGAGTGACTCACAAACCTGCGTTTGTTTGACTGGGCGTCTTTGCAAAAACATTAAGTTGTGCGATCGCCTCTTTTGCAGTGTGTCTGTTTTTATCCCTTGAAAATGTGTTTGAGTGTATTCTGCATGTTCTTGCGCACCCGTTGACAGGCTAAAAAGGCCTTTCTTAAGAAGAACTCGACTCGCTGCGCTGATCAATGTTGCAGATAGAGAGGCCACCTTGGGAGTTTTAATAAAACCGTGCTACAACTCGGAGCGAAGTGGAGTGGATGAACGGGGGGGGTGAAGGAGGAGAAACCAATGAGGGACCAGGCAAAGAGAATGAGCACCACTGTCTCCCCTCCTCTCTGCTCTGTTGATCCCTGTCATCCTTTTTGATGGCATTAGATTCATTAACAATTAAAAGAGGAATGGGGAGAAAAAGAGGAAAGGCATGGAGAGGGAGTTAATAACAGTGATACAGAGGCTCCATTGAGTGGTGTAGATGGAGTGATTTTTAATAAGGCCTGTGCTTCGAAGCCCAAGGCCTCAAGCAGTCGTTAACGCCAGCCTCTGGCCCTTCTCTTAATGGAGTATTGTTAGTCCTCCTCCTCTAAAGATGACTTCAAAAGGGTCCAGACCGCTCCTGGCCACATGCGGGCCACAAGCAGAAACACAGGAGGAACACTTGGTAATACTGTACGCTGCTTAGTTACAAGCCCAAGTCTAAATTCTTGTTCCTTTGCTGAGACTGTCACATTTTCTTGAAAGGGTTTTGGTTATAAATTCAGAGAGTGCATATCGTTAATTTCTGAAGTCTCACTCTTTCTTTTGGAAACGGTAGATAGACGAACACAGCAATGACTCGTAATGTCACCAAAGGCCTTTTGCTCATTCCACTCAAAACGTGCACTACATCATGCAGTCACGTACACACAGTACACACACGACCAAAGAACTTTAAAGTCAGACATTGTGAGCCAACCTCCAGGCACCCTTCAATGCCGACCAGGATGGCGGCATCATCTCTCACTCCTCCCTTGTTAGGTCTGTCGGCAAGAGGCCACCTCTCCGCTGGCCCGTTTAAAATCTCGTTAGTGGCTAATTAAAGGGAGCTCCCATCTCTTTTTTGCGTCGCCTTAATCGAGCTAATTAACCGCAAGCTTAATCTTCTAAGAACGTCACTCCAGTGGCCAACCGAGACCCTGGTTTCCCCCGCGAGCCCGACCATGGATTGTCTGCAGCCCTCCCTCAAGACAGAAAGACCCTGATGCAGGGACAGATAGGTAGGTCACCCCCCCCCCCCCCCCTTGCGCTCATACTCTGCCACCTTCCCTCCTCCAAATTCTTTCCAAGAAACAGGTTGCAGAGGCAGGTAGTGCAGCTTAATGAAGATGTGACATCATTGATTGAGCTTTAAGGGCTGTATTGAACAATGGTAATTTTGGATTTGCATAATGGCCCGGGCGGCACTTGTAAGAACCAAAGAGTTGTACACGAAGAAATCTGCACCTTATAGAAGTTAGGAGATTGTTTCCGCTGAGTCAGAGTCAATCAAGCGCACTGTATCAACTTGGATAAGGAATATTTGCACAGTGGAAATCATTATCGTGGTTGCACTGGTTCAGGTGCAAATGAGATTGCCTGGCCAGTACTCTCACGACTGAAAAATCAAGTGACTCATTCTCATTCAATAAAGTAATGACCTTTTAGTTTAATTTATCATGGGAGTCCAGCTGCTCTCCTCCAAAATATGACCAGAAGAAACCCAGAATATTTTTAAAAAGCAATTGCCTCTAATATCCATTATGCAATGACCATAATTGGACATCATTGTCCTTTATGAAAATCTCTAATCCACCTAATAAAACTCAACAAGGACCTCCAGGGAACCTAAGAGAAACAGAAGTCTATTTCTGTATTTACCAGCTCCAAAGCACCAAACCATATGGCATTTCCAGTGAAGCTTTGCTTTCTGATTCTGAACTCAATGTGATCGACATACTCTGACTTACCCAGTGGACTGTGTGCTGTTGGTGACCACCTTGAGGCTGGCAGCATTGCGGATAAGTTTATCCAGTGTGGCCACAATCTGGGTGAATTTGGGTCGCAGGTTTCTCTCTTTTACCCAGCAGTCCAACATGAGCTGGTGCAGTGCTGTGGGGCAGTCCATGGGTGGGGGCAGTCGATAGTCCTGCTCAACGGCATTTATCACCTGCGGAAGGACAGGAGAGAAATCCCAATCACTTCTAGTCACATCGAGTAGGGTGTAGAGGGAGGGCAAATACAAGGAGAGAGCTGGGTCGATGAAAATAACAAATGAGGGAGGGCAGTAGAGGATGAATGAGGGAAATTATAGAAGAGTCAGAGATAAACAGAAAAAAAAAACGCTTGCGGTAATACAAAGAAATAAGGACCGGAGGAAAGATTAGGTTTTGAGGGGTGGCTGTAGGTGGACATGTAGAGAGAGAGAATGTGTTTTGGACTGTGATAGCTGAAATAGCTGAAAAATGCTCCAGCTTTGTGAGAATATGAAAAAGATTCAGATTTATACATGTGGTGTTAAGTGTGTACATCACATTAAAACAATTTTAAAAATCCTTTCATCAGCTTACATCTTGATTGCTCATGTCCCAGTATGGCCGCTCGCCGTACGACATCACTTCCCACATGACGATGCCGTAGCTCCAGACATCACTGGCCGAGGTGAACTTCCTGTAAGCGATCGCCTCAGGAGCCGTCCAGCGAATGGGGATCTTCCCTCCCTGTGGATATGCGAATGAGTAGGTGAGCATGAAATACTGGAGGGATGGAGCACAAACACAGAGTCGCACACATACAAGAGGGAGAGAGAGGGTGAGAAAAACACAGTCTAAGGGAAACATTGATACACAACACATGGGCGCATGCCGCAGAACCCAGACGCCACATACACACAAGGTTAGTAACACAGTCTGAGAAGATGTGTACAAACAGGTGACGCCGTAAGAATATTTAACGTGCTACAAATTGCATTTTTCAACATCGATACATCACCATCAGTTTTGTTGAATTGTAGAGCTGACAGTTATCTTGTGCGAGCAGTGAACACACTTCCAAATGAACGCCATTGCTGGTCACTCGTCCCACGTTCTGACATTGCTCTGGGTGTTTGCATTTAGTTTTTCTCATACATCATTTATATTTGTGACTTTTCAATCGGCCTAAATCGCTTGTATAGTGATCCGCCATTGTAGCATATGAAGAAGGCTTTATCTGAGATAGGAAGAGATCTGGTTTGGAGATGACAACAAATCCAGAAGCACACAAATGTATTACTACTGTGTATAGGCTGGAGCAGGCTGTCTGTCTTCATACCACAACTCATGCTCCTTTATAACGCCTACACTGAATCTCAAAAGATCCCAACCACTTGTCGGTTCTGGCATGTTGTGTTATGGGAAAATAGGAGCCATAATCAATATTTCATAACAGACATTGTTCCTGGAACATTTCTGGAAATTGGCCACAGTTTCAGTGGAAACACACATAGTGTCCATATTCCTGCCCTTTGGAAATACATTCAGCAACAAACACTCATTAAGCTGTATATAATCTATTAAATTTTTTAGTCCAACATTTTAACTGCTCTGATTTTCTCTCCTGCCCTTGCCATCCATAGTAAGAAGGAAAAAAAAAACCCTTTCTATTGGTCATGTCATTAGGGAACCAATTGACACAGATCTATTTTCTGAATGCACTCGTACTTGCCAATGACACTTGTGAAAGGGGCCCAAATTAAACTGAACGTGATGTATTGATGTCAAAACATTACATGTAGCACCTTTAAACATTGTTTTTGAAACGTGAACACGTAAAACACAAACACATACACATGTACACACTCACCAGTGAGCTGGTGTAGGTGGGGTCTGTGGCGTCATCCTCGAGGAAACGAGAGAGGCCGAAGTCGGACACCTTACACACCAGATTACTGTTGACCAAGATGTTACGTGCGGCTAGGTCTCTGTGCACGTAGTTCATGTCCGACAGGTACTTCATGCCTGCTGCGATACCGCGCAACATGCCAACCAGCTGGATCACGGTGAACTGCCCGTCATTCAGCTGGCAAAGGAAGAGAGAGAATAAGAAAGAAAAAAAGAGTTATAGATCAAGGTAAAAAAGGAAAACAGGTTTTACCTTTATTTGTCCTAAGTGTCTCTCACTTTCTTTGCAAATGTTCTATTACCTGCATCTTTTAATCTCCAATCTCTACACACTGTGAGACGTTTCCTTTTTCTACCTACCCATCCTCCTTTCCTCTCGTCTCTAGTTTCCCTTGTATCGCTTCCCTTTCTCTGACAGACAATGTACGAAGTGACTTTGAGGCAGAGATTCATTGGAGACTAAGCTCTTTGTAAATGTCACCAATTGCCTGAATGCAGCATTTGTGAGGTATCCATTGTGGGCACTGCAGCAGAGCTTAAGAAGCCCTTTCATGGCTCCAAAGAAAGTGAAATCCCTAGAAGCTAAAGATCAAGCAGATTTGGATTGGCTTATTTGCTGGATAGCGATGCATAATTGATAAAATCACAGATCCATGTTTTATGAGAAGTAGTTAATATTAAAGCTCCTCTTGTGTGTGATGTGCTTTTGTGTGCTTGTTTTCCTCACCCTTAGGAAAGAGTCCAGAGCACCGTTCTCCATGAACTCGGTCACGATCATCACTGGCCTGCTCTTGGTGACTACACCTTCCAGACGAATGATGTTGGGGTGGTCAAACTGGCCCATGATGGAAGCCTCAGACAGGAAGTCCCGCCTCTGGCGGTCAGTGTAGCCAACCTTCAGAGTCTTGATGGCTACGATGATCTCCCGGCGCCCGGGCAGCTTGAGGCGACCACGGCACACTTCCCCAAACTCTCCTGTGAGAGCCCAGGTAAGACAGACAGAAAAACAGCAAAAGAGAAAGAGGAGAGATGGAGGGAGAGAAAGAAAGAAAGAGGAAGGGGGAGAGAGGCATGACGGAAGAGTGGAGGAGAGTGGGGGAAAGAGGGGAGAGGGGACAGTTAACTGGTTAGAACCAAGGAGCCAGGGAAGGGTAGCGGGAGGGGTGAGACAAGGGGAACTGCAAGAGAAGCCAGGACTCTAGGCCAGTGTCAAGGGATGGTGGTGACGGGGAGCATACAGTGACTTTATGCTGTTAAGTTACGAACTAAAGAAACAGCATGGTGCGTGTGAGGCATGATGATGGAGTATGAGAGGATATAGAGTTGGAAAGAAATGCATTTTGAAATAAAAAAAAAGAAATGGGTGAAGTAGGCAGACAGGGTGACAGGAGCTGAGGAGGAAGAAGAGGAAGGGGGCAAAGACGGGGGGGGGGGGGGGGGGGGGGGGGGGGCGGTGCTAAGCTTCAGAGGGGTCGTAGAATCGGGCACAGGAGGAGGAGCTTGGCGGAGACAGAAGCTTGGGGGTTCTTGGGGTTGCTGACCCTTTACGTTTAGAGTCTACACCAAGCGTGTGCAAGAATGCAAGAAAAAAATCAGACAATGAGAGCGATGTGTGTCGACAAGGGTGCAGAGGTGACAGAGTGGGAGAAGTCAGGGCCGAAAGGGCGGGGGGATGGAGGAATGGATTGTGGGAGGGGTAGAGGAAAGGAGGGGGACAGGGAAGACAGGGGTTGAGGGTTCGTCACTTTAAAGGCGAATGCTGGGAAGCGACGGGTTTCAAGTAGTAGCCTCAGCAGTAGAAGAGTTGTCGTAGTAGTAGTAGCAGTAGTAATGGTAGTAGCAGAAGCAGTAGTAGGGCACTCCCATCTCTGCCATCACAACGTCCTCCATTTTGGCTCAGATACAATGCTAAGACAACTCAACATCACTTGGCACAGTCCTGCAGCTTTTGAGCAGAGATATTACTATCAAATATATTCAAATGCATAAAATATTTTACTATCTACTACATCAAGTATTAAGGAGGGGTGTCTACAGGAGGGGGCACAAACACATTTTGGAAGAGGTGTAGGTGCTAGGAACAGGGGTCGAATAGTGATCCAGCAGAATCCCTCTTTATTAAAGAGGTTGTCAAGACCATAAAAAAGTGGGCAGGGAGAAAGTCGGCCAATCCTGGACAAGAGAATTTTAATATATCATGTCCCATCTGGACAGGGTTAATGCTTCAGAGATAAATACCAGAATATATATATATATATATATATATATATATACATCATCAGCCATGCTTGTACAACCCAAAATTATAAAAATTACCCAAGCTACTACACATAGTTTGAAATGTGAAGAAAATGATAATGAACCCAGAATTGATAATATTGTAGAGTCTGATACACATAGGCCTTCAGTAATAACTGTTTGTCAGCAGCCAAGTAATTGGTTTGTATAAAATTATTTTATTACACTGCTGAACTTGTGGACAAGGCTTACATCTTAAATCATAGTGTGCCTATCTGTAAAGTAAGTTAAATATATATATATATCTCATCTGCTTCCACTAGTCTCAAGAGGATTTTCAAATCATTAAAACATTTCTACAGTGTCACTTCTATTTGATTCAAATCAATTTCCCTACACAGCATTTCTCTTGCTCCAGGATTGGGCTCCATTTTTTAAAGCACAGGAGAAATTATAATGCACCAAACTAAATGGAATTACATCTCCTCTAAAAGTGCATAACATATAAAATAGGGGGGTGCCCGGACTGTGAGTCTCTCTAACTTCAACAGGATATACTGAAGCTGTTTAGTCTAGTTTCAGTATATCTCATCTGTAAGACTAGGAAGGGGTTCCTAACAGGTGACGAGTGTGGCAGGGAAGGGGGGCAAGGAGAGGGCTAGCGATGAATTGAGTGAAAGTACCGCTTGGTGTGAAGTCCTCTAACGGTATGGCCTGGAGGTGACTAGCAGTCTTCCCCCTGTAGCTCAGGAGCTTTGGTGGGTTACCTGCGCCAATGACCTCCTCGATCTTCACGCAGGACACATCGATCTCCTTGGCAAACTCGCGCACTGCTTCATTGGGGTCCTCATAGGTGAAGGGATCAATGTAGACCTTCATTCCCGGTGTTACTATAGGGGATTCTGGGGCGAAAACAGGAAAGTGAATATGTGCTGCCAAAAAAAAAAAAGAATCATGAAAGATTCATTCATTCAAAGATCAAAACAAGATCCCTCTTAGCCATTTTGTTACTGCGCTAGATCCATCGAGCAAAGAACGTAAGGTGAGCTACTCTTACGTAGAGTACTGTTACAGGGAAGGCCATCTCAGCAAAGAGACTTACTGTACTGCTGTAGTTTCTCTGTGTACTCCGACTCTGAACCATTTCTCTGCTTTCTGTTGAGGAAGATGAAAACACAAACTGAGTCACATGGACTCACAGCGGGGTGCAAATACTGGAAAGGAACAAAGGCGCGAGGAGAGAACGAATCCCTAATAATGTCTGCAGAGAATGTAGCCGCACGACAGTGTGGCTTTTTAAAGAAAAGACATGTTTAGTCTTTCTGCATTGGAAGCAAAGGGAACACTGTAGATAAAGATGGTATCAGTGCCTGGTGGTGAAATGATTCATACGTTGGGACTGTAACTGGAGTCTAAACAAAAGATATCGTATCATTGTCTTGAGCAGTAAGTGAAAGCCGTTCACTCTCCTACCCCCCAGAAGCAGACTCAAACAGCAAGCTCAGCCGTCTTGCCTTTCCAGCCCCACGGACATCTCGGTGTTCATTTCAATTCAATCTGCCTCTTATTTTCTCCTGATGGACTCCTGCTATCTTGCTGTCAGGTTCTCTTTCCTTCTTTAACCCATCTCTCTTTTTCTGTCCCTCTGTCGTGTCTTTCTCTCTCCACATCTTGTGGCATGTGTCCCTTCTGCATTGGACGGGCACAAAGGAAGTGACAGAGCGAGGGGGCTGGGTTTGTTGAAATTACATGTTAATCTGCCTCCTTTGTTGTCTAACCAGTAACCAGGGCAATAATACCCAATAGTGATTTGCATCTTATTTCAAATTCTAATTTTGGATTCCGGAATATGCCGAAGCTCTGTGTTTTGTATTATTACTACATTCTCTGTTTTTCTTCCGTGGCAGTCAGAGCAGGAGCTAAGCCAAGACCCTGAGAGAGACACACAATGTAGTGGTGTTAAAATAGAAGAGTGAAGAGGCAGGAGGGAGAAGGAGAGGAGGGGGTGCCAGGGAGATTATTATTCAGTCTAGTGTGACCGATGCCCGAGCTTGTCAGACGCTGCCTGAACTGGCTTTCGGGAGGGAACCCACTGAGCGCCACTGCCAACCTTTCACACACATATATACACACACGCACTGAATTCGCTGCTTGACAAATGACTGGTATAAGGATAAACGAGTGTGGTTAAACCCAGCTGATGCAGTACTGGACTTTTTGAAAGGTGCGAGCAGCCGCTCGCTTTTGCCCAGTCAGTTGGGCCCAGCAGACAGGGCCGCATCTGGGACGGCACAGTTGCCTCGGAGTGCTAGGCCATGAGGGCAGGCCTATCAGGCCCAACAGCTGCTCCGCCACACTGTGTCCAGTGAGCGAAAAGTAGTATTTTGACCAAAGCTGTTTACTATTCACAGATTCAGAAGGCTAATCTGGCATTCAGTGGCCTCACAGGTGGCACAGAAATACGGGATTGGGTGGTTTGGAGGACGTGCAAACAAAGTTGACATTTGAAGCTATCTCAATTTCTTTTGAGGAAAAACATTTCCACAAAGTTCCTTCAAGTCCTTGTTTTTTGAACATATTCTGTAGGCTAGATAAAAGTAAATGAGTCGGTGTAGAAGTGTTCCGCCACACGCCCAAGTTGCCCGTGCTCGTCTTTCATGTGTTCGGACTTTTTTGAGAGGTTGATAAAGGAGGTATATTCGAACCTGAGGCAGACGATTGCGATGACCACAACTGCAATGATGAAGACCAAGGTGGCGGTGGCCGATCCCACGATGAGTGGCAACTGCTCCTGCCACGACTTTGGAGGGTCAGCTAGGAGGTCAAAGAAAGAAAGTGGTTACGTAGAGAACCTGTGAGCATCTCTCGCCTAAGATGAGATCTGTGTGTTTACATGAGTGAAACCTTGCCTCTGCATTCTTCAGGCTGTATTAAAGCAGAACGGAGAGTAACCTGGGACTAGCAAATCCATTTATGGGGACTGCAAGGTAGACTATTTCGTTTTTCTACATTTTCCTGCTTAATTAATACGTCTGGTGTGAATGGTGGCTGGTGTGATTCTTTGACTGATTGCTAGGAAATTGTAGATTTCAATTTCTCTACAAGGATATCAGTTATTTTTTAATGAAAAACAGGAATGGTGCTACGTTCATAGGCTTATGCTCAGCACTATTATGGATATCACAATATATGTGTTGGTAGTAAAGTGGATATGGGAGTAGCATACTTTGCAAGTTGGTGCTGAAGTCGGCTGGGTTGCTGTAACGGCCGTAACCAGCCACTGTTCGGGCGCGGACCTGCACCACATAAGGCGTACCGGGCTTGAGACCTTCAATGCGGGCGTTGCTCCGCTGGGCAGTCATGGTATGGGCGATGGCCTCGCCCTGGTCCTGCAGAAACAGAGACAGTCAGTGATGAAAACAAGACCAAACAGCAGCCCATCTCATTCATCTCCATCCCACTCCCTGACGAGGCTGAGCAATAAAACCGTGCAGCGCGGTAAAAGAAATATGCAGAAAAGACTGTGAGAGAGAAACGGAGATAGACAGATAGCGGTTGGCGTGTTAATCTGACGGGAGAAGGACAAGACAACAAACAGAGCAGATACACACTGAGTGCCTTTGTTCTCTCCCCGAAGCAAATCCAGCCATAACTCTCTGGGCCCCCTGGAAAATACAGAAACTTTCTAATGCATGGTTCGAGAGAGGACGGGGGGTAAGAGGGAGGCCAAGAGGGAGAGATAGAATTAGGGGCACAGAAGAGGGCAGAGCATAATGGAAATATGGGAAAGGGTTGGGAGAAGAGACAGAAAGAGGGGGGATAAGTAGGCGAGGAAGCTCATGCAAGCTACGATTTGGAAATGGTGAGTTGCCTCACTGCAACCATGTGTTTATCAGCAGAGGCATTGTCTTCCACACTCACAGACACAGAGACAAAGCAGAGACCATGCAAGTCATTGAAATTGGATTGAATTTGAGGCGTTGACTTACATTGCCGCTTACCTTCTCATGGTACTTAATCTCATAATCCAGAATGATTCCATTGGGTTTCTCCGGAGGCAGCCAGGACAGGCTCATGGTGCTCGCTGTGGCCGCCATCAGGTGAACCGTGGGCACTGCAGATGGAGCTACACGGGGCAAAACAAATGACAAAAAAAAAAATCTGATTTATTTATCGTATTTGTCTGTGTTATGTCTTTTCAAGTCCCATGCCCTTTGTGTGTTCACATAAGCCCAAACACAAAGTCTTAGGCCGTGGGCTTTGTGGAACGCTTGGGCCAGTCGTTAGTATGCAGAACCATTCCCCGCTAATGCTCAAATTCTCCCTCCCAGAGTCCTTGGGGAGAGAGAGAGGGGACGTCTAATTCTCCTGTGACATGAGAATCAGACTGACAAACTGATGGATAAGTCTCTAGAACATGCATTTCTCTCTGCCACACACCAACTGTAGGTGGTGGAAGGAACACGCATACACATACACATACACATGTAGACATTTGATGAATTCAGCTTCTTGCTGAACTATTGCTGAACTTTTGGTCCATCATCCAAAAGAAGTGTTAAGAATTTTCAATTTCTTTGTAGTCGTATAGAATACTTAATTAATATAATATGCACACCAACACCCAAATTAAAATATACACGCGTTGGTTTGTGGACACAACTACACACCTAGAGAAGACTCTAAAACACACAGGCACTCCACCCACCTGAGCTTTTCATGCTTTGTTCACATGTGCCTATTAATGGACAAGTGCTGCCTGCCTCCCTGTCTCTCTTTCCTCTTGTCTAAGTTCAGGCTTGTTCTGCAGCTCTGACTCACTCTCTCCTCTCAGTCTACCCCATCGCTTTTGTTGCAGAAGTTCAACTTTGCATCTCCAGTGGAACCTTATCTTCAAAAATAAAGCCCCCCTCACTTTGTCTCGTATACTTGTACACAATTACCTTCTTGAATTTCCCTCTGTTTCACTGTCCTCTTCACCGCTTAACTTTTCATTTTCTCTCCACTGCCGCGTACACACTCTCTCCCTATTTTCGTTAAAAGCTTTCTAATCCCCAGTTTTTAGTTCTTTGATCCTCCCCCTTGCATTCCCTTTCTCCCTCTGCTGCATGTGTTGGTGGCCAGACATCTTTCTGTTTCTCTCTCTCTCTCTCTCTCTTTGCTCCCGAAACCTCCCCTTCCTTCCCCTCCCTCTTTCCCTCCCCTGCCTGCCCCATCCATCCCGGCCCTCCACATCTCTCTTTCTCCCCAGATGACAATACTTCCTCTGCAGATCCCCTGGTTACTCTAGCCAAGGGATTAGGGGCCCTCCTCCGGCAGAAGATGTTGCAGTAACCATGGAGGTGGCCCCTGCGGCTTATCACCACCCTAGTATTTATTTTGGTTCTTAAAAGGTGAATGCACATGCAGGCATGGTCTTGGGACTACACCAGGGGATAATCTGATCACAGTCGATGCTCTCTTGTCCCCTCCTTTCCCCTCCGCCTCTCTCTCTCCCTGCACCCATCTGACACCCAAGGTTAGTCAACGGTTCCTGTCAGCCCAGTTCAAGACCCCTCATAAAACAATGAGACCCTCATATGGGGTCTTGTGGGGCCTTGAGGTCCGTAAGCATTTTTTTTAGGACTACAAGGTTAGAGGTGATGTGCACAAGGCCATGGAGGGATGATGGGGGACGGAGCAGGGGATAATCCTTGGTGTTGTCTAAGACTGCAGAGAGAGCAAATTTAACATAGCCACTAAACACATCTAAGGCATTACTTAAGATCCCTGGGAGAACATCAACAAAGAGGCCAACTCACACAAACAAAAGTCCAGACTAAGCTCAACGGCTCTGAAATTTACAGAGGTTGTTTAAAAAAATTTTTTTTTTCCTGAATAATTTAAAAAATGCTTGGCCTACCTACCTAACTATCCACATGCCTACCTACCTAACTACCCACGTACCCATTTAACTGATTCAAAATCATTAACCCAATTTACAATGTAAATCCCAGTGTTACAAACGATTGCACCAGTTTATCTACCCTAAATTATTCTGTATATACATTAGCTGGGGTTCAATCTCCTTTTAATCCCAGCACTGATTGCTACATTGGCCTAGTTACTGTCGTCGCTGTGGGCTGGAGGAGCGGTGGGCTGGAAGCAGTGGGCAGCTAGAATACTGAGGGTTCAACACTTCGAATACACACTGCCTCGCTATTGCTATTTGCAGCAGTGTTAGCACAGAGCACGCTGTGGGTGTGTGAAAAAGGTCCCTTTCTAAGCTCATTCAGAAGATTTCTTTTTCCTCCACAATCCCTGTTCAAAGAGAAAATATGTAACACACTCCTACATGGATACAATAAATTGATCTCTACTTCTTAAGCGTATAACACATTCGCTGACATTCTTGTGTATCTTTTTCCAGCCTTTGAAAGTTGGCAATGCCTACAAATTCAATATTGATCTTTGACAAGCAGCCACGGGGCTCCAGCGTTACCTACCCGCCTGATTTGTAGTGATATTCACTGCGGAGAACTGGGGTGTGTAAGGGCTCTTGTTGGAAACCCCGTTGACCGCCTGGATCTCGAAGCTGTACTGCGTGTGGGCTTGCAGGTTGCGGACGGCCACGCGGCGCTGGGTCAGGCCCAGGTGGCGCGGCGAGATGTCCACGTTGTCGTCACACCGCGAGCACATTCCTCGCTCGGGCAGACACTTCTTGCAGATGACGTTGTAGAAGGTGTCGTCGCGACCGCCCATGTCACGTGGCTCACTCCATTCCAGCACAAGCGAGGTTTCGTTCACAATGGAGATGACGCTGCGCGGTGACGAGGGGACAGCTGCAAACGGAAGGCAAAGCGTGGGTGAGATGAGGAGAATAGGTTTGGAACTGTATGTAAATTTAGTGTCCACACACAATGGGTGTGAGGAAATGTGTGTTGGTGACATTACAGAGACACAAAGGGTTACATATCATTATATTCACCGCTGCTATGAACACAATTCATGACACAAGAACTTTCCTTGTGCTGTGGCATTAGTACATTTTTCATGCATTAAGTAGTAAGTAATTTTTATTCTTCCACAGAGCAAGAGACTGTTCCAGCAGTGTTGTAGAAAAAAAGGGGACAGGAGTTCAATTTGAATTGCATGCTCATTTCCAGTGTGTGTGTGTGTGTGCGTGTGTGAGTGTGTGTGTGTGTGTGTGTGTGTGTGAGTGAAGTGCTGGAAGGGACGAGAGAGACAAACTATTGGCAGAGCCTTGGCAATTCTTATCCAATTACCAGAGCCTTATCTCTCACTGCACTGTGAAGGAATCAGCCTCCCACCCCAGCAACAGAAGAAAATAAAAAAGGATCCTCTGCTCTCCTCAGCAGGGAATGAAGTAGTTCCTACGTGTGCGTAATCGCTCTTAACGAAGGTACTGCTTCCTTGCTTTCTAAAGGGTGTCAGCATTGGTGTCAGCATTGAGAACAGATTGACTTCACACGGGCAGGGGAGGGGTTGGAAGATAAGGTTGTGGATAACGTTGGGAAAGCAAGCAGACTTTGTTTGTCGTCCGTGAGGCCCGGTGGGAACACACTCCCACCGAGGGCTTTCATCTGCCATTGAGGGCACAATTCAAAGTGGAAAGTTTGGGAGAACGTTTACCACACGTGGTTTGAAAGAAGAGCAAGGAACAGTATGATTGTGACTTTGATGCCCATGCAATAGAGTCAACTGGAAGCAGTTTTTACGTACTGGTACAGGGGGAGTCAGGAGAGTCGGTGTCTGATCGGTAGTAACCGTTCCGACAGGAGCACACGCTGGCTGCTCCTGAGCTGGCACGGCTGTTGGCAGGACAGGGCAGGCAGAAGCTGTCTCCCTGTTTGGACTTGAAGGTGCCAGGGCTGCAAGCTGATGGCAAAAGAGAGAGAAATGGAGAAAAGTGTGAACAACAACTTAAGGTGTCTGACAGAAACATCAGTGGTTTAGCAAGAAATACATTTATTTTCGCCACACTACTTATCTTTCAAATGGTCAGCAAACAAATAAAATGTGTCTAAATTATAATATTGAAACAATGGTTATCTGTAGTATGCCATCATTAGCCTCCGGATGTATTGTCTTAACTATACAGGATCATTTTGTGGTTGTTGTTTAGGCCCATTACTAAAGTGACTGAGGCATCTTATTTGATGTGCTTGTGTCTGTTCATTTATATTTGATTTGGGGTTTGTTTTTTTTGTCCCTGAAACCTACGTGAGCCCTTTTCCCTTAAATATGCAGACTCCATCTTCAGCAAACTGTGTCGGAAAAAGGAGAGAGGCTTTTGAGCAGCGTGTAGCCATGCTCACACGAAGACATTGTCAACCCAAATTAGATGCAAGACCTTCAGGGCCAAAACGCTGGCATGGTGCTTTCATCTGAATCCAGTCTTCTATGAAACACATACAAACCTACTCAGAGAGAATGAGAGAGGCGCACATACCTCATGCCGATGTGTACACAAACATGGGTCTGCTCACTACTGTGCTGTGATACATGTCTGCACGCACGCACGCAGAATCCTGGGCTCAAGTGCACTCAATCTTAAGAGGCTTTTACTCTCAAAAAGTATGTGCAGCATGCTTCCTTCTGCCTTTGAAATCCATTCCTTTACAGACCCACGCATTAAACATGGTTTAATATTACTTTGAACACAGAACCTGATTCTTGATCTGGTGAAGCCAAGTTTACTGGGGGGGGGGGGGGGCTGCTGGTCTTTGTAAAGGCCCTGGCTCCATTTATAGCAGCTGTTTGTAAGTTTACAACTCAGGTGATAAGTTGCAGACGCGCCAGGAAACACTGACAGCGGCACTGTGATCCAGAACACTCTGGCAGGCTCCATATCTTTGATGAACTATCTCGTTAAAAGATGAATGAGTTTTCTGCGGTGCTTAATACTAAAAAAAAAAAACGACGGGAGCAGGTAAGACGGACAAAGTTTACAGGGGCCAGTTGATTGGCTGACCCACTGGCGTGTTAGCTTTTCAATGTCAAGGACACGCTGCAATGTTTGTCCCGCTGAATGATAATCACGAACATGGCTTCTGAGTTTGTTTTTCACTCACTTTTGAAAAACCGCTGAGGTTGGCGACCAGATCTACAGCAGGCCACTTCCTGCTGCTGCCGCTCTCCCATTTTTGAAAGTTCAATATTGGCACAAAACCACCGGTTGACTACACTGTATACATTAGCACTGAGTGTATTTGTTCTTCCACCATTAATCAGAGTCATCACACCACTGACTAACGGGAAGTACTGCTTGATAAACAGATAAGAAATGATCTCGACTTTTACCAGGTGTGAGAACAGCCTCTTTGATTTGGTGTTGTGACCCGAGCAAGTTCATCCGACGTAAAGAAAACTACTAGCAATTTCTCATCCCACAGGGCGACGAGTGCATCGGTTTTAAACGTGCAAGCCAAACGGAAGTTGTTGAGGAAGCAGTCCCCCTTTTTCTTTGTTTTTTCCTCGGGAAGGGATGAACGTGCTGATCAATCACTTCCAGCGAGTAAAGAGGTCATCCTCTTCCTTTCATCCGTTTTCTCCTCAGAGGGACCACTAAAGAACGAGGAAGAGAGAGACAAGGGGGGCGTAGAGAAAAAGGCAGGGAGAGGTGGAAGAGGTGGAGGCATAGAAAATGCTAATCCTGCCCCCCCCCCCCCCTTCCCCACTCCCCTGTGTTTTATCCTCTCATGCAGAACATAGAGCTTAAGGAACTGATTAGAATGAATGCTGAAATTGGAAAGTGTGGAGCATGAAGAAACCAAGTAGAGAATATTGGGAGTGAAAAATATGCAGTAAAAGGGGTGGAAAGGCAAAAAAAAAAGAGAGGGGCTCACTGATTAATATTAATGCAGACATCTTTACTGTAACCGCTGGCATATTAACGACAGCAACGGCCTTCAGATTAGGAAGGAGAGGTAAAGACTAGTGCAGAGAATGGGAGGGCAGCAGTGGTGGAGCTGGATGTTGGAACGAGGACAGGAAAGCGGAGACAGGAAGAGCGAAGGCCAAAGGATGATGAGAAACGAGCACAGAGTAAAATAGAGGGAGAGGAGGAAAAAGGAGAGTGGACCCGAGGAGAGGAGAGGCCGAAAGGGAGATTTATCCCTTGTGGTTTCCAGTGAAGTTTGATTAGAGAGCGTGTTATCAGGGCCCGGTGGCCAGAGCTTTAACCTTGAGCTGCCAGGAACAAACAAATGAGATTTTAACCTCATACTGTACACTAAGCTTTATATTTACTATGCTCTTTTTCTCACACGCACACACACACACCCACACGTGTTCCCCTTTTAAAGGTGAGCACGCATTCGATATCCCTGGTCTGACAGAAGCTGCCAGAGTAAAGTATTCAGCCACTCTTCCCGATCACCAGTAGTGGGTCGGGAACTAAACGTCTTCACAGTCTCGTCTCTGCAATAAAAAGAAGAATGAGACCTCTGAACCAAGACAGGCGAGGATAATGTGCAAACTGTACGCAGAATGCGTTTGCACAGACTCCTCGTAATGAACCCCTCCGATCAATAACCCCGCCAGCTCCTCTCTCTCTCATTCTGCTGTCTCCATTTGACCCACGCACCCTAAGCTTAACTTCACGCCCCCGCATCACTCAACATACACACATTTTCCATTTATCCGACCCGTCCCCCTGCTGTCACCTGCACTCCATTTCAGACGAGACCCGGTGTTTAAATTCACCTTGCTCTCAACCTCTGTGAACCCGTTATGTTTTCCATCAGACCTGAAAGCATTATAGGGCCACCCAGCTCTAATAAACAGGCAGCCTCCTTTGCATTTCCATTTATTTAGTAACCAGCTGCCAGGCAAAACTGAGGTCAGAGGAGTGAACCGGCTGCCTGCTGACAGTGTCATCTAGTGTGTATTATTCTACCATGTGGTCATCTCGATTAATGTGTCAGATAATTCAAGGCAAAATAAATGTCTCGTGATAAAGTGGTAGCTGGGCAATCTAGTGATAGAGACTGTAACCTGTAGCCAAAACAATACGGATTTAATCTCGGCAACAATCTGTTTCCACAGCAGTCATGTGTCCAGATGAAGCGTCCTTGAGCAAGACTTTGACCTCTTGCTTCTCACTCATTGTAATTCACTCAGCATAGAGGCATCAGAAACCGTGTGCCTCAAATGCAAATGTAAATTTTCGCAGCAGTAGTAATGTGATACATTATTGATCGCCAAAGGGATCCAACCCCAATCTCCACCATCCTCTTTCAAGAAAGTGGGACTTTAACATAACCTGTGATGAAGAATTTACATAGATTCATTGAATCTGGGCCCATCCAGCTGCTGTGATGAGACTTGAACACTGTGTACCTTGCTGAAGTATGTCTCTCTAAACCCTACCTCAATCTACCATTGCAAACACTGAATAATGAAATGCAGGATTGGCCGTGAAAAAAATGTTTGGCGAAAAACACCCACCTTGACATTGGCTTTCCTTCATTGCTGATTCAAAACCAGCCGAACAGGTGCAGGCTCCTACTGGAACCATCCACTCCCCATCACCGTTGCAATAAAGCTTCAGTGGCACGGACACCTCTACGGCATTGGGGACACAAGTTCCTGGTGCAATGACCAATGACGTGGCCTCAGCCCCAGTTGCTGTCTCTGGGAAGACGGCAAAGTTGGCTATTGAGGTGGAGCACTTCTTATAAAACACCCGCACTGAGATGAGTGACATGCAAGCACCAAGGTCCTGGAAGGCCAAGTAGAACCCGGCTTTGGACAGTGGCCCGAAACTTCGGACTTTTGTGTTTACCCGTCCAGACTCGAGCATGGAGAAGCTCTCATCTGGGGCAATAGTGTCCACCTTCACATAAGGGTTCTCCATCCAGAAAGGGCTGGTGGCTGTAGCTGAGTCTGAGTCGGACTCATAGTAGAAGAGGTTGAAGGTCTCCTTGCAGGAACCTGGGATGTTGGGAATGCTGTTGCAATCACGCACTGTGAATTTCATCTCTACGTATACACGCAGCACATCCTTCCTTGGGATGAAGTCACTGCGTAGCCAGTTATTCTGGTTGAGCTCACGTACATTGCAGACTTGGTACGTCCTGATTGGGTTCATGGCATCATCATAGCCACTCACTTCTTCCCACTGCAAAGAGAGGAGAACAGGAACATGGTTAGAATATGTAAATGTTGGTATGTCTGACAGATGCTCAGACATTACATCTGTCTGATTTCTTGGATGTACTTTCACCCAGCTTTTATGCATCTTGCAATAAAGATTGAAAATATACAGGACAAAGATACAGAGACGCAAAGGGATTTTTTTTCTTCACTTTTTGGGTATTTTCTATGAGGTTGTCTTGTCTTTGCCGAGCTATGCATTTCATCTCTGCTAAGTGTAGCGAAAAGCCAGGGACAAGGACTGAAAATTCATCACAATTATAGCAACCTGTCACCCCCTCACCACAGAGCCACCACAGCATGTTTACCTCATATCTGTTTGGAAGTAGCAGCCACGCTGCTTCACAACCAATTACACTTCAATTACAGAGCAATGATCGCAACGTCCTCTAATAAAGACGGGGAAAAGGCGCCGGTTAACCTTCATGCTTTTCTGTTTTTACACCCCTCTACATCTTTCAGTGATACCTAGAGGGTGAATTACTTAGAATAAAATGGGATTGAATTTTCTTAACTTTGATTACCAGCTCGATTAAATGAGCTGGAGCAAACTAGACTGCAAAGATTCAATGTGAGACACATGCATTTTTACAATCTCAAATGAGGACACCACGATTGCATTTCTCTTGAAATGGCAATTCCTGTTTGTATAATAAGTGCGTTAATGCATATGTCTCCTTTCAAACAAACAAATAACTTATGTTTTGAGGCTAAGCCAAGGCCCTTCCAGCTAATTCAAATACAAAGGTAAAGAAAATACAAATACAAAGTGTTTTGCATATAGCATGGCGATGCATTAAAGCATTTAAAAGACTGTTTAACGAAGTTAATAGAAAAAAATGAAACAAAGCAAAGGATTAGAATATTCGGGTTCAGCTTTACCTAAAAATCCTGATGCAAACCCATTGGACTTATTATCTTAACTTACCAGAATGCACTTCACAACACATCTATAACAAATGTCTATGGTTGCACCCTTGTGACCAAAGTTTGCATCGGAACACTTGACTGTCTAGAAAACTCTGGCATAAAGGCACCAATTTGTTCTTCAGAGCCGATTGTTTCCATCTGAGCTCGGAACATCTTAATTAAGGCTGCGATATGGATGTGGTGGAGACAAGGCTATTAATCCAAGACCCTGGAGGCCATGAGGGAGAGAGGGAGAATGGGCGTAGCTCAGTCGTGGCATTAAAGCGATGGCCCGGCGAGAGCGAGAGAAAGGGAGGAAGCAACTAGGGGGAATCGATAATCACCAGCCAGGTCAATGGGATGGCTAAAAGCATGAAGTGTCAATGGCTATTTAGTTCAGTGTTATAAATCACCCACTGCAAAAGAGCAATGCGGCCAAGTGTTTGTGGGTGTGTGCATGAGGCTGTGTGTGTTTGTTCAAATGGGCTGTCTACATCTGTGTGCATTTTCTGAATGTGTTTGTATGAGTGTGTGCATGCGTATGTCTGTTTCTGTAAGTGTGTGTTTAGGTAGACAATATCCCCGTGAGAAACAGCAGTGGTCAAAACCTGAGCGACTGCTTACCAAGCCTGGAGGTTTTGAGAAGGTATGTGAAAAAAAGGCCAAGTTTGTACTGACTTCCAACAGGATGAAAGGTTACGCAAGATGTGCACTTCTCTCCATGTTCTCTTTTTCTCCATTCCAATCAAAGCTTTAAATTTGACACTCACATGACATCGAACAATGCCTCTTTGGCATACTAATGCTCTCCTCAAAGGTCCAAAGCTCCGATTGAAAAATATATTTCACAACATTTTGGCACACTTTAGCTGTTTGGAACAAACGAGGGATATGAACATGATACGAGGACAAGGACGCTGCAGGAGTTCTTTATATATTACATTTCGACATTTTAATACCTTTTTCATTGTTCAACCTTGGAAGAATTCAAGGTAAACATTAACTGTTAGCAACCTTGATGGCTTCTAGACTAATACTACTGTATGTGGCTCCAACAAGCTTGGTACAAGTAATTAGTGTACTTTTATTTTCATGTTTGTTCTAAGTGTCAATGAGCTCTAATTTGAAGGACTTTTAAGCTTGTTCATAACATGTTTTAGCATGCTGGGGGTCTGTGAAGCAGACGGCGATACACTAACAATAGTGATTATCTCCACAAGCGAACAAAGTTGGTATATTGTTATCAGTGTATGGTCACGGCAAACTCTGAGGGTGTCTGATGTGAGCCCTGTTCTAAAGTGGAATTCCCCCCTTAATATCCCATCTGTCTTGTAAGACAAATGATACAGTATATGAACTAACACATACACAACACAGGGAGATGTAGTGAAAACAGGAAATCAAAGAAACATCACAGGCCTAGCTCAAGATAAGTATTGACTTGCACATACACACACACACACACACACACACACACTTATACAGTGACATGAATGATGCACAAATGCTACAGGCTATACAGACAGACACAGACTGAGTAATGCACATTCCTCAGTGCAGACACAGAGGTGAAGAAAATATGAAATAACACATGCGCACACAAGTAAACACATAACAACCTAGTAATGAGGTACGTGAAAACATATACATTTTCAAATATCATCACAGTTTATACTGCATCTTGTGAGTGAGCTAGAGGAATGGTAGTAATTTACACCTGACATTATAAGAAAAATCTCTGTCCAAATCCGTTTTCCTTGTGATTCTATGCAGAATTCAAATATGACCCGTCAAAGTTGTTTTCTACGACGTCCCCATTTTCACACATTGACTTTACACGGTCCAGGCATGTGCTAAGCGTTGACTGTCTCCCTCTCTCTTTGCATGGAAATTTCTCTGCATTTTATGTAATCTCCGTCTCTCTGCTTTCCCCCTCCCCCCCGCTTGGTATGTCACTTTGTTTGTCCTCTCAGCCACTGTACCCATTCCTCTTAAACACTTGTCACCCGTAACAAATACATGATGCGACGTTTCCGCACTGCAAGAGCATGCAAATAACCACACGTACAATACACTGTGCACCAAGACAGAAAGGGCGAAGATAACCCAGGTACGCACACCGTCTGTGCAACATTCTGCTGGAAAACAAAACAAAAAGAAAGCTTGAGAGAAATCCATCCCCTGCCCTTCGGTTGGTAATGTGGGAAATCTGGAGTGCAAAAGCTCTTCACTGTATGTACATCTTTTGTAAAGGAGCATCTGTTGCGGGTTTGGTTGGGAGAGAAACAGGGAGGTGTTTTTTTTTTTCTGTTTCTATGCCCTTCTGCATGGGAGCATTGCTGCTGCATTGTATCTTAATGAGGGGGAGGGGGACAGAGGGAGGCCAAGGAAGATGGACAGATAGGAGGAGGGAAGGAGGAAGGGGAAAGAGGGCATGACAGGCTGCGAGGGGGGTTGTCCTACTGATTGTTGCGGCTGATGTGGCTAGTTGGTCTGGCTTCATTAGCGCTTAGTTACTTGGAAGTAAAGGAAGACGAGAATAAGGAGGGTGGGTGACTTCGAACTGCCGGGGTGGAATCTCCCTGCAAGTGCACTGGGGTAAAAAACAAAATATAAAAAAATGGGGGCCCACCATTCAACACACAAGGGCCAAGTCAGAGGGCCACACAAAGGCGAGGGGAGGAGAGCTGGCGGTCTTTGAAGTGTAGCTGAGGAGGGGTCAAGACTCTCTTTGCTCCTCTTTAGCCCATTGTGGAGACCACATGGGAAAGCAAGACGAGGCCGTCACTAGCACTTTGTGTGTGGTAGATTTGGATGCGCAATGTGTCAACGGCAAGAAATATTTCAGTTTTTTGAAAAAGGGTACTTCATGATGGAGCTGACACTTTTCGCATGTTTTGAGTGCAAGAGGAGAGGAACATCTGTGAGTGTGGGGGTTAGTGAAATTGGATTGCCGTGTATCTTTCTCATCGCTCAGAAGCGCATCCTGTTCAATGCTTAAGCACATCCTGTCAAGTGATTAGCTCACGGAGATGTGCAGGACTGTTCAACCTCAAGGAGGGGGAGCAGGCGGGAAGCACACATGGAGACACAGCTTACGGCCATATATATGCACATGTACAACATGTGAAAAAGTACCACAACAAATATGTCGGGCACACAATCCCTGCTTCTTTTTCCACTATCTATAATGAATTAGTCTTCTTAATCATAAATACACACACACACACACACACACACACACACACGCACGCACGCACGCACACACACACACACACACACACACACACACACACACACACATTGCCTGGGAAACTCACCCCGGTCTCAGGATGTGCAGTCCAGGCCAGTTCTGTCGTAGCCCACTTCGTGTCCATCAGCGTCTCTGTGGGCGGAAGCAGAAAGAAGACAACCAGGTTAGATCAAGAGAAACAGGGTGACGGAGGAGATCAATGGAACACAATAGTTTTACAACAAAGTCATAAAACTTGTAAAATGGTCCGAGGAACAGATAAGAAGCTTTGACTGAAGTTGTTCCCAGATAAGTGGGTGAATGACTCGGTGACAGAAAGCGCGGGCTTAGAGCGGTATTTGATTCAATTAGACAAAGAAGTACAGAATGTGTGAGCGCGACAGGAAAACCGAGAGCCGGTGGGAGAGGGAGGCATAGATCCAGGTGGGTGATCTGTGAGGTAATGTGTGACATTTTATTGTCTCATCTGGCTAATTAGACGGCTATTAGACGCTTGCTTTTATACAGTGGACAGGAAATAACCGCGAGGCTCGCTGAGAAACAGTTCCGCTTCCCACAGGGCGCTGTGACAAAAACACATACGTGCACACACACACACACACACACACAAACACACACAAACACACGCACGGTGAGTAACAGATTGTAAAACTCCAGAAGATATATTACCCAACAGAAGGCTTTAATAGAGAGGGGGGCAATAAAGTTAGGTATCACAAAAGAGGCGCTCTTGAGCAGAACAAAGGTCAATACCCTTGAATTGATTTCACTTTCTATCAACACATGAATACATACGAGTACACCCTCTACGCTTATTTGTACATCTACAGCATCTCTCGGGGCACATGGAGGAATGCACACCCCGTTCACACACTCGACACAGACGAGCACACAAGATGGTGGACGGGGATCTCTCCTGCAAATCTCTTTTTGTCCCGTCCACTTCCCACCCTCTTGTTTCGCCTGGAAAAGACGGCAGCTTTTGTGCGAGCAGAAAGGGAAGACTGTAAATGTCGACTCTTTTACTACCTGGCGCTCAAGGCGCGGCATGCAGCCACCGTTATTATCTCAACCGCTGTGCTGTTCTACAAGATAGTAAAAGATGATGAAACGGCACTGGCAGAACGCGAGTATCTGCTGTCCCCTGTCCTGGAGGGAAGTCTACCTGAAGAAGTCTTTCAGCCCACTAAGATATCCTACCGCCGTCTTTCTGATTTGCTCAGCGTCTGTCTCTCTCTCTTTCATCTTTGTTTTTTTTCGGTTCTTTTTGCAGGGTAAGCTGACAGGAAATAGCACTTGGGCGCCTAGGAGGATTTCACCATACCTTCTCCAAACGCCTGCCGCCACCACCACCGCCGCTGCATTCGGGAGCACCAGTGGTGACAAACACAAACACCCTCCAATCTCGTCTAGAATTATGTCTAGCTCTGTAGAGACGACAGGCTCCCACGGCCGGGAATTCCCACATGTTTAGAGTGACAGCGTCTCTGACATGCGTATGTGCCTATTACGCTGCCAAAAAAGCATAACTTCCAAAAGAGTTCAAGCCAAAAGGGAGATGACTTCCCTTACACATACACACACACACACACAGAAATACATATGTAATAAGATTCCAAATGCAGCTTTAGCTTGTTTCGCTTAGGCGAAATGGTCTCGAAGCTTCACTATGAGCCGGTCCACGCAGTGAGAACTGTCTCCCTGGGAGTGGCTCTGGGAACAGTGCTGAATATCAGGCACTCGCAATACAAGGTCAAAGTTGGCTCACAACCTTTTTTTCCTCAAACGATCTCTCTCCCTCTCGCTCTCTGCTACCAGTCTCCAATATTCTCTCTGTGCGTATATTGAATATGCTTTAAAACGATTCATGAATGCGGTCTGCTTATTGCTGAGCGCTCCCTTTGTAGACAGGTGCAATGAGCCACATTTGTCACTTGAGCGAATAGGGGGTCGACTGGTGTTGTCATCTTGGAAACGGTGTCAGCGCACGTTAGCAGCAGGATTTCCCCTGACTCATGCCGTGACAGTGTGTGATTTGGGACCTGTTACCGTCAGCCTCGCCGGCAGGTAAGCCGGCAAATGATACACCTCCGCTGCCTGGTGTTTATTATTATGACTAGGCCTTGTGTGCGGTACAAAGGCTTGTCATTAGAGCTGACCTTGCTGAACATGGCAACATGGTGAAACACAACGACAACCCGGGAGAGTCCAAGAGGTGTGAGAGAGAGAGAGATGAGAGAGAAAGAATGAGAGTTGGACAGCAGAAAAATAGATATGCAACACACACACACACACACACACACACACACACCTGTGCAACCTGAGTCAGTGGTTTGGACGGTGGATCATTCGGGACTGCATATGCAGCAGTAACCCCTCCTATCTCGATGCATCTGCATTGTTTAACCTGACCAGGTCTGTGCTTTTGTGTGTGTGTGTGTGTGTGTGTGTGTGTGTGTGTGTGTGTGTGTGTGTGTGTGTGTGTGTGTTTGTTTGAGTGTGTTTGCGTGCGTGTGTGCATTTGATGCAAAGCCCTGCATTGTGCCCAAAGTGGAGCACCAATCCTGAGTCAATGGGCCAGAGCAAAAGCAGTGAATGACCCCAGCCTAACCCAGACACTCCCTCTCTGTCAGTGTGTGTGTGTGTGTGTGTGCATGTGGGTGGCTGTTGTCATTTGTCTCTGCATATGTGTGTGTGTGTGTGTGTGTGTGTGTGTGTGTGTGTGTGTGTGTGTGAGAATAACAAATCAGCACAAAACAATATTCATGACTGCAGAAAATTCAGACACCTGAACACACACACACACACACACACACACACACACACACGATAAAGGACAAAATAAACAAACTGACAGAATTGTGCTTTATGAAAGATTAAGTGAGTCTGAATGAGGCAGACATTTATTTTTTTTAAAGCAAACAACCTCTCAAAGTTTCTTAGACCAAGCTAGTGACTTTCCTAATGGACCTGGTTGAGAGGAAGAAAACCAGAACAACGGGTTGAGGGACAAACAAAGAGTGTGTGACGACGAGACCCTCCCCTGTGCAAAGAAAGTTGTTGTTTTGCCCTGATAGCTCTGAACGTTTCACTTAACTTTTTAAAAAAAAAATCCTGAATGTGTAAAATGAGAAAAGTGGTTGGAAGGGAAAAGAGCAAACAGTGTAAATCAGGCAAATGGACTTGCAAATGTACTGCCGTGAAAAAGACACACCGAGGGAGAGCGAAGCATGCTGATATGGGAGGTGGCAATGGATCTGCATACACAGACTAACAAGGCTGTTTAATCCGTCTTCCTCACATGCAATCAATCTATTCTGTGAAATTATGGACTTTGTTGTGCTTCATTTAGCCTCTATTTATCCCACTGTATAACTAGGAAGTGATCGGTCTGACCCCTTGCCGTTTGTCTTCTTTCTCTCCCCTCCTCCTCGTCTCGACAACATCTCTATACCTGTGCTCGTGTGTTTTTTTTATTTCGCACTGTGACGGATGTGACGACTATTCAATTAGCGAGTCGCCGTTTGGGTAACCTGAGCGCCGCTTTGGTTAAGCGTTATTTACGGGTGGGGGTCGAATGCACCCAGGGATTAATGTAACAAACACGAGGGAAGAAGTGGCAGTGACATTAGTTTCCTCTGCGTTGCTCTGATTGCCCAGAAAAATTGCCAGAAATACAAACGGGGCTCGTGGAGATCACAAGCAGGGAAAAGTGCACGCGCGCACGCACATACGCGTGCGTGCGTGCGTGCACGCAAAGCCAACCCCTACATTTTAATCCTGTAATGACAGGGCAGGCCTAATAACAGGGGAGGGCACCGAAGCATTCGTCCCCATGGCCGCATCCAATACGCAGACACACACACACACACACACACACACACACAACACACAACACACTCGCGCAGAGTTACAAGCCTCTTAAAATATGTCTTTGTTCAAACAAGTAGTCTCCTTAAAAGAAAGAAAAAAAACGAGAGAAGGGACGAAGGAGGAAAGAAGAAGAAAGGCTATTATTGAGAGAGGGACGGAGGAATGTGTAGTTGTTTCACAGGGGCCAAGTCCCCGGGGTCACGAGGAGCAGACAGGTGAGGGATTTACTTTGGGTTCTGCCGCGGCTTCTTCGAGCTTTTTGAAGCTTTCTCCTTTGTTGAGCGTGACGCCATCCGATGACAACTGAGAGACAACCGAACCGAGCCCCGGGGGAGCCTAAAGATTAGCGGTCGCGTTGTGTCGCGACAAAACCCATGAGAAACAGACGCTGAACAGTGAATGAAATGTCGACTGTTAGCTTTTTGGTTGTTCACGTGATAGCTTCCCTTCAGCCTCATTTCCTGCTCTGACTGCAAAACAAAATGGAGGCCGTATCAATGACTCGTGATGACAACAGGATTTTTCTTTTCAGCCGGGGAAAAAAAAGTCATGAAGAAGAAAAGAGAAGAAAAATGGAATCCCCTGAAGACTCTTATTTCCCTGAAAATCCTTCCCTCCAGGGCTTCTCCGCTTGTTAATTATCTTCTCCCCGGCTCTTCTCCAAGTTGCCCCTTTTGTTGTGTTCGTCCACAGGCAAACAGACTAAGCACATGGCAACCTGGCATGGGGCAGCCACTCCATTAAAACACCATGCCGTCCGGTTGCCAAACACTTGAGCCCGTGTTTAGCCACAGAAACAGTGAAATGTGTCAACATTGAGAGCCGGGAGCCCCCGCGCTCAAGTTATTAGCGCTATTAGCGTGATTGCTTTGTGCGCTATCTTTGTTGGCTCCGCTTTTTGTCATCCAATGTGAAGCCGGGGCCGAGAGAGAGGGAGAGAGAGGGAGAGACAGAGGGAGAGAGAGAGAGAGAGAGAGAGGGAGAGAGAGAGAGAGAGAGAGAGAGAGAGAGAGAGAGACAGAGGGAG
>NC_061527.1:10200000-10230000 GCF_022379125.1 Scophthalmus maximus
GACTTGACATTTTGCTCTCAGAAGGGGAATGTGCATGCTCATGTTCACTGTGCACGTCAACCCACATTTATCTCCATGTCTCTCCCTGCCCCTTTACTAAAACCATACACAGTTATCTTCACGCGTGTGTGTGTGTGTGTGTGTGTGTGCGTGTGTGTGTACTGCTTCCAACAAGACTCCAGATGCCGAGTTTCGTGACTTAATAACAGAGTTCTGGGCCTTTGTCTCCAAAAACCTAACCACCACCTTCTTGTTTTATATCCTTCTACCTCCCTGTGATGACGTGATGGCTGAAATATCTCCCCCAAGGAGTCATCCCAGCGCATGCTGATTTTCGACGTTGTTTGGCCCTGTCATGTGTAATCTAATTAGAGTTGCCGGTGCTTTAACTCAACTCTCCCTGGAAACTAAGCGTGGGGCAACATATTTGATGCTGACATCATCTGAAATGGAAATATAACATTTTACGATGAATGGGGAGTTTGTCACAGAAGGCCTCCTCCTCCCATTTTTTTTTTCATTTTTAATGAGGTGTAAAATTAATGTGATCTGTGCAATAATCAACCTATTTTTTTTTCATGATAGCAATTCTTTTATGAGGATTGGTGTCACGTTTTAACACTTACATATCATTTTGGATAGGTCATGTTCCTCATTTGCAAATGATTATGTTAAGGGCATCAGGTCTGTCTTTGTTTAAACACCTCCAGGAAGTGGGCACGGGACCAGCTTTCTGCAGGGACACCGAATGTTTACATCACCTAACATGGAAACTCTTGCCTCAAACTTTACCATAAATGAAGCACTTTTTTTTCACTCGCAGAACCTTCCTGGAAATTCTCCGCACCTCTCTCGCTCTACGTTTTACAACATTTCATAAATCAGTCTGGGCTAGGATTTTTTTTTTTTTTCCTCCAGCAAAAATTCTACATCAAACACTGACAGTAAACACAGTTTAAGCATACCGCCCTAGTTGTGAATTAGACGGCTGAATCCAAGCGTGCGGTGTGCGCCTCTGCGTGAGACGCCTGGGTGCCATCATCTGATTTCCTGGCGAATGACTCAGCCAACTGCGACTGAAAAATGCAAACAAGCGAGCAGGGAGCAGGTTCGCCTCCCCCCTGAGGATCTGCATATGGAAATACAGATCTCCTTGTTGTGCGTTGTGGGTATTTGTGCATGTGTGTATTCTTGTATTAGTCAGAGCGAGAAAGGAAGCGAGACAGAGCAATTTGGCTGTCCATCTGAGTGTGTGTTGGTGCGCGTTGGGGTGCGCATGTGTGTCACTACAGCTGTTTATTTCATTCCTTTTCACCCCACGCTCCCTGGGGGAGGGCAATACCTGAGATATGATTCATATTTAAAACACAATATTGTGTAACTGCAACCTCAGCAAGCTCTGATTGATTTACTAGTCTGGCGCGCAGACAGCGGCAAACAAATCGGCACCTGAAACACCAAATACACTGGAACACACGCCGGTGCACATTTCAAATATCTATAAAAAGATTTCTTTGACGCATCAAAACATCAAGCAGGCAACAACCATCCAAACATCAACTCCCATATTACCTGGCTTTCAACCACGCCTAGCAGCAAAGACTGTACGCTCCGTCTTTCATACAGGCACACTTTCACCGAAGCTTTCTTTTGTATGCAGCTTCTCAAAGTCTTGCTCAAGGGCACCACAGTAGAAAATGCAGAGTGCACTGTTCTGCAGACAGTGAAGTTTACTATATAAGGACATTTTCTCTCGACAGATTATTTAGCGAGCTATTTTTAATTCTAGCTCATTTCAACGCAACCAGAGTTCAGCAGTTCTTCAGCCAACATGATGAAACCATTCTTTCACATCCTTTCTCAAACAGACACGTCTCTCCCTCCGTCCATCTCGAATCACACATGCCTTGGCACTTATTTAAAGCTTGTTACTGACGTTCAACAATTGCCTCATTATATGTTCATCTACAAAGACAGGGGCATGAAAGCGGGACAGCGGAGTAATTTACTTAATGAGATAAAGCAGTGTCGCTATTCCTTGATTTGCTGCTTCGTCTGGTCAAACCTGCTCCTCTGACGACTCCTCGGTGGATGTGGCTAATGAACATGCAGCGCGCCGTAGCGCACAACTCTGATAGGAATCGTGTGATGCGGCGCAGACGCTAATGAATATGAAGTGCCTCCAAGGTCAAATGAGGAGATGGAAAGATAGATTATTATTTAATTAATCTGGTAATAATCCTCATTCTTGCTCAACAGTATCAAATGCTAGTGTGAGGTAGACACTAAAATCTATCAATCTATCTATCTATCAAAAAAGGACGACAGTATCTCAGCATTGTGTTCGTCTGTGTCTGTCCGTGAGCAGACATTCACCTGGCGCCTCTTCCTCTCTTTTGGGTATTAGAGGTGCCGGCTAACATTGTGACAGGCAAGCATCCCGACTAGTTAACTCCATCCAATCACATTTAACCTATCCGATCTGCTAGACGGGGTTTCGGCCGCTCCTCATACTTCACCTTCCCCCGTCACATTGCGACATGTCCTTTGGTGAAAGCAAAGACTTCTTGTGAGAGTGGCCTCGTGGTCACAGAGACCACACAAACTACCGCATCGCAGGTCTAATCTCCGAGGTCTGCGTCTGTCCATTGGCAGACTGTTAAACCGTCCTTGGGAAAAATTAAAACCACCCCTCTTTATTTGCTCAACATTTTGTAAGTCGCTCTGAATCACAGCACCGAGTAAAACTGAAATGGAACCCGCACGTGAGACGCAAAAGGCAACGAATGGAGAATGAACCATGTTCAAACAATAACACAATATGTGCCAACAGTCCCCGGCATTTTCAATGCATTGCTTCTCAGCCTGATGCAGCCACAGCACAAAGGAAATAACTATTGAATATGGTTTTATTTGCCGAGATAAGCGAAGGGAGAGCGGGCCAGAACGAGTGAGGGAAAACGATTCCCAGCTTTGGGTGTGGCAGTCGTTCGGCGCACACTAATTTATACCAACAGTGCTTATGAGTCTCCACAGATTTCAGCAAGAGTGGAAAGAAGAAGAGAGGAAATGGGGGGGGGGGGGTCAAGGAAATACAGGGGAGAGTAAGGGGTTGCAAGAGATGGGAGTGCAAAAGAAAAGAAGAGATATTCAAAGTAGAGACAAAGAGAGAGGGAGCAAACAAAGCAGAGAGAGAGAGAGATGGGAATGAAAGGCAGAGGGGGCCGGTAAGGTAACAAAGGGGGGAAGAGGAGGGAGGAGAGAACACAGAGGAGGGGGGGGAAAGGAGGGAGAGGATGGAGTGCTGCTACACGCTCTCTCCTATTCCCCGCAGTCGCTGCACTTCTTTCATTGCCACCGTGCTTCTGGCATGCCGACACGCAGTGGCCGTCGGAGGCCGAGTGTGTGTCTGTGTGTGTGTGGACGTCTGCGGGTCCTGCGCATGCTTGTGTGTTCGCCTGGAGTGTCTGCGTTCGAAACGCAGCCTGATGGGAACAGTTTCTGCTCACTGCCCTACTGCAGGCCAGGGAGCCGTCGTCTTCTTCACTGCTGCCCCTTTCTCTGTTCTCCTACTCTCTCTCTCTCTCCTCTCCTCTCCTCTCCTCCATGTGCCAACCGGGGCCTCCATTCATAACAGCTCAATGGCTCTTGCATCGGACCGTGCGGCAAAACAGCAGCACGGTTTCCCAGGCCGAACGCACTTCATGTAAATGTGAAACTACTGCTCACGTGAATTTCAGTGGAAACATTTCATTGGCGGTGCTCGAGTGGTGTCACCTGTGTTAATGACTATTTGCTTGTGAGGGTGGAAGCTCGCGACTATTTGAATGTCTCGGATGCACAAATACACACACACACACACACACACACACACACACACACACTGTTGGCGCTGCGTGTGCAGCCTGATTTTTGGGTGAACAGTTACAGTTGCTTCGAAGCTCTAATAGCAGGTTTCAGACGATTTTTGTGTGTCAGCATTGGCTGACTCAACAAACAGGACTCAATCACATGGGAACACAAAAGCCCTACTGTGCACTTACATAATGCTAATGCACACACATTATTTGAACAATAATAACAACAACACACGAATAGATAATGAGAACTATTATTAAGACTCACGCACACACACACACACAGTCCTGTTTGTTCACTGTGGGTGTTGCCTAGAAAGAGCTGGAACCAGGCACTGAATAAAAGCCGTAGCTTTTTTTGAATGGCTGCACACCACAAGAAAAGTGCTTAGCACCCAGCTTTGCCATTCTGTTTCAATAGCCACGGTCTCTCGCTCGCTCTCGCTCTCTCTCTCTCCAGCCCCCACCTATACGCTTCTCTTAATACAGTCCCACCTAATACAGTCATCCGCCAACATATCAGATCACCTTACAATGCACTTCCAGCGCAGCATGTAATGACCGCGTTGAATCTAATTAAAGAAGTCTACTTCCTGCTACACCCGGAACAGCTGCCCGTGTGTCTGCAGCGAGGGGCAAAGCCCCGATGCGGTCCGCATTTTCCGCATGCCAGTGGCTTCCAATTACTTTAAAACAGTTTAAAGAAATACCGCGATGGTAGGGACAAGAAGTCTTTGAGGGTTTGCTTGTTTCTTTCCCCGCATCGCCCTGGAAACTCTCACAGACAGAATAAACAAAATAAACAAAAACAAGAGCCAGAATAGGAGCTGGGGACTGTCCTATTAGCGAGCACAGGAGATCGACATACACCAAAAAGACGTCTTTTGGCTCATCGAGCGACTGCTGATTTATGAAGATGTTGCAGGGTAATTATCACGTCAATTATCACCGCCAGTCATATTCAATTTCCAAGGTATGCCCTTGCTTACCTGTGAGAAAGACAAAAAGCCACATGGGGAATTTTAGAAAATGAGTAATTATACTATAACCCCCCCCCCCTCCACCAATCATCTGTCATGTGTTTTGTAAAAGAAGGTTAAGGACCAGGTGAGGTGTAAACCCTGTGGGCAGGCCGGTGCTCCCTCACATCAGCTTGTTGAGCCGGCAGAGGGCTCGTTACAGTTTTACCTGCGTGCTCAGTCATTATCCATTCAGGTCAAAGACACTGAGAACAAAAGGTGGGTTAGAGCAGTTTAAGTTAGGAATGCGGCCCGCCAGGTCACACACGCGCACACACACACACACACACACACACACACACACGCACAAACACACACGCGCACACACACACACACGCGCACCCTATCTCCAACAGCCACACAAATTCACAGACAGATCACATAAAAGCACAGACATCTCTTTCTCCGTAGAGAAGTGCCTGGGAGTGGCGCTTTGTGTGAAACAATTAAAATCCTAATATAGCATGAGACAAATCGCAAATACAAACAGGAACGGGAACAATGGCTCACAGATGCTGTTTATATAAATCATTGGGCAGAGTAAAACCTGGCAGGTGATCTGGATTCACCCTTTCTCCGTCCCATCTTTCCTTCCTTTCCTTTCTGTTGCTCCTTTGTCTCTACCTTTATAATAGAGTCTCTCCCTCACACATATGGCCACCACTCCCATCCTTCTCTATTTTTCCTCCTGCCTAGGTGTGAGTGTGTGTGTGTGTGTGTGTGTGCGCGCGTGTGTGTGTGTGCATGTGTGTTTGCAGGCCATAACTGACTAACCAGCTTTGACGCTTTGAAGTAGTTCAAATTTCAACCCTGCAAAACCTTGACAGTTGGACGTTATTTCTTGCCTGCCCTTTTCCATTCTCTGCACTGTGAACAATGGATAATGGTCCATAATGACAAACAGATGTGGATTGATTAAGGAAAAGGTTTTATACATATTTATTTTGGAGGCCAGACGTTTATTTCATTTCTGAAACAGGTGGTGGCCGATAACTGTTGTCATTTCTTATTAGGAATCCTTAATCTAGAGTAAGAGGTGCAGGGGAGAGATCGTTATTTATTTTCCATGGCTATTTTGTTTTTCCATGTCACATAGTCACAAGTAGCTGCGTGAGACTAATCCCATTGATCTGTTTTGGAGTGGAGGCTCTCTCTCTCTCTCACACTGTCTGTGTCTCGCTCTCCCTCGCCTCGCCTGCACCGAAATTTTTGTCGGAGCTGCATTCTTAATCGACGCTGAGTTAATTAATCTCACACTCGGCTGCTGTAATAACTTGACTTGTTAGACCTCCTCTGTGCAAATGGACTTCACCTCTTTAGCAGCTAAAAGCACCGGTAATGAACCAGCCAGGAGACAGGCAGAGGGAGAGACAGAGTGTCAGTCGTGTCCATAAAAAGGCCATGTCGATGCCAATATCTGCCTCACCTTATGTATGTTACGTTTACATATTGGCGATATACTGCAAATCGCATATATTCGCGAATATTATCTTAAACATCCTGACAATACATGTAGATGCTATAAAAACCTTGCAAAGATAAGTTTCTGGCAAGATGTCGTACTGCCTCAATGTTACGTTATTATTATTGCCCTAATTATTTTAATTGAATTAGTGCGATTAACATTATAAACAAATCATGCTGTGAAAATTAGACTAACCTCCAAAATCCACTTCACGCTGTGTGCCACACATGTTCCAGGAACCTGGCTAAATAACTTTACAGGATACAGGGCGATAAACTTTATGATACATAAAAACAATTACTACATTTATATTGCAAACAAATAAATGAAACTCAGTAACAATACAAAACTAGTTTTATGATTTCACCATTGATGCATCAGTACGATCAAGGTTATTTTTGGCTCATATTCTGATATATATGCTAAGTGAGTGGAAGAGAGAAGCTGCAGCACGTACTTCTTTCCTGAAATATATTTATTTATATACCACCTTTATATATGGAGGTACAGTACATACATGTGGGCCATTTCCTTAATATGGAGGAAGAATGTTGAGTAAAAGAGGGTGTAAATAAAAATTGGATTGAAGAAAAGGGAAAGTGACAGCCAGACTAAAGCCTGTAGCAGCCACAATCTACCTGTTAACAACCCAGCTCAGCATTATCTGGTCAATCTCCTGGTCGGGGATCACTGAGGTCCCAAACCTTATTACATATTAATGTATTTAACCTATTAAGAAACCACTCGATTGATAGTCACGGCACAGAATCCTGGCTCTGGGCAATTAAAAGAAATTGATGGATGGACAGACAGGCATCCGAGGCTGCTGGGGTCCATATGGCAGGGGGGGCGTTCAGAGGCCCCAGTCAATTACATAAAGACCTCTGCGCTTTGGCATGACACACAGAAGACTCCCACAGCAACACCAGGGAGCCAAGGCATAAATCTTCGCAGCAGTTAGTAACACATGGATACACATGCGTGTTTACATGCACAGAAACAGAACGACTAGCAGGGACGCAAGAACCAAAATGCAGATGACACACACACTGCACTAGACGACACATACTGTACACGCACAGACAGAAACTCATCCTGTTGTTGTCCTGGCCAGATGGATGTCTGAGTAATTGCACCGTGATTACAGAACCACTTGCATCGCCGAACCGCGCTCAAGGACCCTCACACACTCCAGCAAGTCTGCAAAACACAAGCCAGGTGACTGGCCTAGAGTTTATGCCCCGATTCCTCTTTCACCTGAAGGTGTCCTGTTGTCCTCAATGCTCCTAAACAGCAGCATAAATCTGAAAGGAAGAAGCTGGCCGTATATCAGCAAAAGGGGAGGAGGGACACTATCTAAACAGGAAGTGGGGTAGGTTGAAGTTTGATGGTTTGGCTGAATGCTGTGGATGACAAATGAGATTTTGGGAGGTAACATTGAGCTCTGGGTTATGGCTTTATAATATATATATATTTCTTTCTCATATCTTTTCTCTTCTTGACAGTTTTTTTTTCTCTATAAAAGATATCTTGTGTAGATCTTTTTTCATTTTGTCATCTCTCTACTCCTCCATCGCTCCGTCTTTCTCCTGGGATATGTAAGAGGAATATGGGCTATCCTGGCTAATGTATTATTCACCCTTCATTGATGTGTAACTAAAGCTGGCAGTTTGGAGGGAGCACTGTGTCACCAATTACCCCATACCACCACTACCTACACTTACACACACACACACACACTCACACACACACAGTAGCTCCAGTCACGAGGCCGCCAGGCACCCATTGATTTATGTGCTGACACGCACTGCATGTTTGCACACATATACATGCACCCACATTTCCCTGTATCTAAGACATGGATTTTCACTTTTATCTGTGTTTTTGTGTGTTAATTTGTCTGTGCACACATCGAGGACAAACTTCAGTCTAAAAAATCTGTTAGTCTGGGCACACGGCGTTTGTCCCGCTTTCAGGCAAGTTGATATCACCAGATTGACCAATTTATTCTTCTCTTTTGTATTTCAAACATACACGTTCACGTGGATATGGTGATGCGTATACATTCAAGTCGACAAAAAATTGAAGAAATCTGTTTTGCACCAGGGTTGTCCAAGAGAGACTCACCCAGAAATTCCCTCAACCTACCCAGCTGCCCACAAACTCTCCTAGTTAAAAAATAACTAGCCAGATGTTTTTTCCTAAGCTCCCGTATTAGCACAGGTGTTCAGCTGGGTTCTGTTCAGTTGTGGCCTGTGGGGAGACAATCTGAATGGAATAAACAACAACTGGGTGAAAGTTTGCTTTTTCTCTGCAGCTTGAGACATGTGAGGTGAGATGCAGCAGAAATATAATATTTAGTTTCCATCCAGCTCGTATATCTTCCATCTACCTTCAACACACACACACACACACACACACACACACACACACACACACACACACACACACACACACACACACACACACACACACACACACACACACACACACAATATACACAGGCCAGCCCTCTGGTGGTCCAAGTGAGCTAAGTGGGGTTGGTTATGCTCCAACCACAGGGTGTGGATCAGCTCTGACCCGATTAGTCATCGGCCCTGACCCTGAAACTGCCAAAGTAGGTAGAATACAAATGAATCCCCAGAGACGCTGGCCAGTAAATCTGACTCGGGACCAGTGTTTATGGGACTCAAACCGCGCCACACAAGGCCACAGCGGACGGGCTTACTGACCCTGAACAGTGACTTCATTGAAATGAAGGGAAAGAGGCTTTTGGGCAGGGTGTTTGCAGGACTTATTGGTAGTTACAGTAATTATAAGATTGGGGTTGTAGGAATAATGTCATGCTCCTGTCAAACGTCATTCAAGAAGGTGTTGTGGAGTCAGCAAAATGCTCGCAACCAACCCTTGTAAGGAGTGTAATTTACCAAGCAGTCGTTGCTCTGGGTAAGTGTTAATATTTCACCAACTTCAAACCTTCGCATTCTGTCCCTGCAGGTTCTCTCGCAAATCTAATGACTGTGGAGGCTCAACACATCCAGGCTGCTCTATTCTTGGGTTAATGAACAGGTGAGGAATTACTTAGGCAGACGGAGATGGAAATTGATTTTTTTTTAAGTGTTGCCTCATTATCCCATGTGGGGCACTTTATCCAGTACCACAGAAACACAACACCAGACAACGTGGACTGTGTTATGTCAAGGTCATATGGTAGTTATGCTTCTGTGTGCGCGTGGAGAGAACGGGGGTCAGCGGTGTGGACTGATATTGTATGGATTGTCTGGAAGCAGGGCCATTAGTGAGGGACTAATTAGGGGACTAATAAGTGGTCTTCAGTAGCATTCGAAGCCAAGATTCATAAATAAGTAAGTGCATGGGCAGCCTGGTCGCTTAATTAACAAAGCATGAAAAAAGGGTGTGAATCCCAAGAGGCACAAACCCAATCTGGTTGCAAGCATTGGGCTATCGGCAGCAATCCCGTCTATCCTGGTGGCATTGATTGATGGCAAGCCAAATTGAATCTCTAATCATCACCACCCTTTTAGTTCCTGCACCCCTGGGGATTTACAGAGGCCAAACGTGGCACATGGGCTAAGGCTTTTGTATCCCTTTCCTGACACTGGTGGCATAAACATTGCACCCCCACCCCTCACCCCCTCTCAAACCAAATCTCTCTCCCCTTTCACTTGACCATCCCCATCTGGCCATGGGTTATCTGACCCCTCTGTGTGCTCTCGCTCACACTTTCATGTCTCTGCCGATTGTTTTCACACTCGGCTAGTTGGCCGAGGTATTTAAAACCCAGACACCTCACACGACTCACTGTTAGACACCCTCGGCCATGCAGCTCAACCAACATATTGCGTTACAGCCGACTGAGGCCTCTCTTTTGTGTCGCTGTTCCCTCTGCTCTAATCTTCTCTTACTGTACAAGCTGACAGGCAAGGAACATGTTTTGTGAAAAAAAAAATAGAGGGCGGCAATGACATATTGAAAGAGAAGAGCATGTCAGACCTGTCACTGACAAGTCTATGAACCTGAGTTTTTTTTCCCTTCTCTGTTCTGTATACAGAACATAATTTGGATACAGGAAACAATCTGGGTCTGTGAAACAAGCGGCCATTTGCCTTTTGACTTAAGGTTTTTCTCTCCCCGTGCACAATAGGGGAAGTCAGCTTGTCAAGACCTTATCAAGTAGTAGGTAACAACAAAGGGTCTCCGAGCAGTAAATAGCATCTGTCTCCCTGCTGTTTACTGTCTCTGTTGGGATTCTGATATCACAAGGGCATGAGATAACAGCCAAAGGAAAATAATACTGCAATTAGGACCTTCTGTAGCCGTGATAAGATGCCGCTACAGACAAGGGGACTGAGCGTGGGCAGAGGGCAGAACGATGGACAAAAGGAATGAGCTGGAAGAGCACAGGACTGGAATGACAGTTAGAGAGAGGCGGTGGAGAGATCATAGGTTAAGAGCAAGGCTTGGAAAGGGACGTGGCCAAAGAGAGTGGCAGGTAGGTGAAAAAAAAGGGGGGTAAGGTAAACACCATATAAAAGAAAGCTTTGTCTGTGCTGGGCTTTGCTTAATGCCCACCTTTTTTTTTTTGTTTTGTTGGAAAACCTTGTTCTTCCTCTTTGGCAGGCCGGAGCGCCAAGCTGTCTGGTTGGCACAATACAAGCAGGGACTCTGAAATTGGCCATGCCTGATTTACCTGTGCTAAACCACCACTGCAGTTACACAACTCCAGACTTTCCCGATTAAGATGGCAGCATAATGTGTCCAGTATATGCATATGTTTTTTCAGACATTTTAAAAAAGCCGCAATACCCCCCTTGCAACCGCAGGGCTCATTTGAGATTTCTGTTTACTCACTCTTTTGTTCAACTTTAATGATCTCATTCCATCTGCCGCTGACTCACCTATTCTGACACTATCGGAGATCAGATCTTAAAAAAAATCAGCGCTCGGTGTTTCCATTGATTGGCACTGCCTCACTTGTCAGGTTCATTAAAAAAAGAAAATGCCTGCAGATTCTGACCAGACAGCATCAAAGCAGAGGCTTTTCATCTGGGACTGATGCAAGAGTGAGTGTGTGAGCCAGATACTGAGACTGTAGGTTAAAAAAAAATAGTGAAAGGTACTGGTGGAAAGGTGAAGCTCCCTTTCTAGGGTGAAAAAAATAACATGTCAGGAGGGATGCTGCGCGGTGTGAAAGACGAGACTTGGACTTGGATTGGTGGCAAATGTCGAAGTCAGGAGATTACAGTTTCTCCCCTCACATGGATCTCACAATCTTTCTCCTCTTTTTTGCTGCCTCCTTCCTGTCTTCCTCCCCCCCTAACCTCAACCCAATTGACCTTGGCTCCCTGCAACCTCCGGCCTGCATAGTTGCTTCTCTCAACACCTTTTGAAATGAATTGGCTACACACACAGACACACACACACACACACACACCTTTCTGACTCAATAGGTGGGGGAGCGGAGCATGGAGAGAGTTAGACCCACCGTACACTTCGCTCAGAGGCCCAAATGCCAGAGTACAGCGGGGCAGTTTATGCATCGTAGCAAAGAAGGGGCATCCCCCGGATTTGAGGGAGCTTGCACCTGGCTGAAACCCGCCACCCGCTATCTTTCTATGGACCTACTGTGATGTTGGAAACCACAGATCTGGAGTCTTACAAAGGTAAGAAGACAGTCCGCACGTATACACTCTAGGAGAAGATATCTCGCTTTCTTGGTTTTTTATGGGGGGGGGGTTTGATCCCTTCTCTCTCTTTTCATTTCACACATACATTCACACTGATACACAGCACCAAAACGCCATATTTGGCGGCGAAGCGGGTAAGAAATTAGGAGTCTTTGAACTGTCTGGATGTCTCAAGCCCCTTCTTCTCCTCTCGATCTCTGCGCTCCCCTGCTGCTCTGTTGGGACGGGGAGAAAAAGGCTGATCGATGGGGTCTGACAGCAATGAAATGAATGGAACCAGCTGATTGATCATTAGCAGAGGAGCGGTGCAGGGGGGGTGGGGGCGCCAACGCTAAAAAGCGGGAGGGTTCATGGGTGAGGATTTCGAGGGTGGGGGGTGTCAGCTTGTGTGCATGTGTATTGGGTGGCGGTAATGTGTGCATGTGTGTGTATGCCTGTGTGATTAAGTAACTGTCATCATTAATGTGTGTTAAGTGTGTGAGTGTGTGTGTGTTTGAGGGGAGTTGAGAGGTCAGAAGGGATTTACATAGGGTGTGAGAGGGGAAAGGGAAGCTGTTTACAGCCTGACTTGGCACAGAGGGAGGGGGTCAGCCTATACTGTCCGGCGCTTTCATCTGGCTCGTTGCAATTAGTCTTTCACAGCACTCATTGTCAAATCCGTATTAAAATCACAGCTAAAAGCCCTCGTGACACACAGGCCCACACATAAAGGAATATATATATATATTTGAAATTGCATGAAAAATATGAATTTGTTTCTATACTCAGTATGGTGTGCAGTTAAAATGGATTTACAGGGGGAAAAAACCCTGCATAAAATAGAACTGAATTAATATACTCGACCACTTGCAGCTGATTGCATCGTTTTGACAAAAGGCAGAATGTCTGCAGGAGAACACACACACACATGTTATAGCTATCAAGCCATTTACAGCTCTAGCAAATGGACAGGTGTTAGGACCATCTGAGAAGCAAAAGACCAAAACCAACACCTCCACATCTGCTAGCATACCCCCTGTGAAGTACCCCCCTTAACAAAAGCCAGCAAGACTATTCAACCTTCGTTTGATCGTCCTCTAAATATTGTACTCACTCGATTTAAACTTGATCGGAGGTTAAATAACTGCTCCTCACGGCCGGCAGTGCCTCCAGGAGACCGCCGCGCGGAACCATGGGGATTATGTAAATATCTCGCCAAAAGGTCACGTGTGATTGGTACGGCTGCCACCGACGTGTGTTGGACTCAATCTGTGTGAGCTGCGGGGAGAGACTGTGTTTAGGAGTGAATTTTGGCGCGCTGCTGATAAGAGAGCAGGCGTCTGGTTAAGGCTGCTGTCATTCTCGAGAAGACAAAAAGAGTGAGGTTTATAAGAGGGGAGCCCTCGTCTTGCCTGCGGGCCTTTTGAAGTGTAGATGAAGTGCAGGTGGTGAGTGTTTTAGACACCGAGGATGGGAAGTGGGGCAGAATTAGGTGTAACAGCGGCCTGCTGCAGAATTGCACTTCACATAAACGGGAGTGCCCTTTACCAAGCAAAATATACAACGTTCAAACACTCGCTCTCACAAATGCACGATGGTTAATTACAGTGGACATTTGAGCCCATCGCATCAGTCATGACTTTCCACCCCCGGAGCCATTCCTATCATCACACACAGGTTTACTGTTTGAAAATGTGCTAAATCTTTTTTTTTCCTTTCCCTGCTCTTGAAGTGAACAGGGCCTGCAGCAAGGTCCTCTGCCTCAAAAAGTCCCACCATCAACCACCCAGCTATGGCTAAACTTAACAAAGAAATTTCCCCCACGTCTCTTTTCTTTTTTTATATATGTATTTAACAAGACTGGCAAAGGCTGAAACCAGGTGATGTGGCCTTTCTTCCCCCACGAGGCACGCCGTTTTACAGCGGCAGTCGCTCTCCAGACGGATGTAACTGGCCATTTTTTAAAAGTCAAATATCAAAGCTCTCTTTCTGCTCCATCGGCAAAATTTGTTACAACAGTGTGTAGATAGTAAAGAAAAATGTGGGAGGAGGGTTTGGATCAGACCGCTGCTGGGAGAAGTCGACCCCTCTTTTAACTCCGCCCTTCAAACCCCCCCCCCCCGGTGCCTGCCGGTTCTCTGCTTGCCAAGGGAAGAGCAGCATAACGGCAAGCACATGACCGCGCAGGTCTCCCATGAGTTGCACATGCAAATAGCACAACTGCCACGGTGACAATGAAAGAAGTCAGGTGCACGTCGCTGACCCAGTCTCCAGCTGGGCTCTTAACCCGGTGCGTTTGTGCAAGTGTTTATGTGCGTCAACGAGCCGTGCACGAGCTGCACAGTCGGTCTCTCTAAATATACACATCCTCTTTCAGGGTATTTTCATTCGCCACTGGAAAAGCATAACCCCTGGAGCTTGATTGTGTTAGGGGCAGCTATTGTTGGGAAGCGTGGAGCACTTTATCCAAACAGAGCCCGTCGTGACCTCTAGACAGGGGTCACGTCAGTGTGGGTGGAAAGAACAGTGGGTCCTAACTCACGTATGATTTGGTCATTTTGACACATGGTAATTTCAGTTACACTTTATGGACGTCCGCCGCAGACGGGGCCTATAAAACGTCGATTCCGACGGCCATTAATACCGTGTCAAACATTTCATCAGTGTTTTGAAAGCCATTAATTCAGAATTTTGTCAGGACCATTGAGGGAGAGGATTCCTGTCTGCCACCCATCATCCAAAACCCATCATCCTTTTGAAACACACACACACACACACACACACACACACACATACACACTTGCACGTACAAATGCTACAAAACTTCCATTTGCCAGGTTTTCCCCCGACAAGGATGTGAATGAGATCTAACAGGAAGCATAAAACTGTGAGAGAAACAAGTCTGACAAGATTCACATGAGCGAAAAACAAACATAAACTTTTAGGGTTTAAGATTAAAGTCTTATTATTAAAAAAACTAATAGAGTTGTTGTAGTTTTCTGCCATTACATGACTATGAATCTGCTCACGTTAGTTAGAGGAGGGCGCACACGTTGAAATACTGTACCAACAGCAGCGGACTCACCCCAACCCCTCAAACCTCCAAACACATGCATACACTTTTTCCCACTCTTTGATGTACCATTCATCTTGCTCCAAACCCTCTCCTTCACTCTCATTTTCTCTCATTCTCGTATTCACTCCCTACGTCTGTGTGAGCCTCCATCTCTCTCTCTCTCTCTCTCTCTCTCTCTCTCTCTCTCTCTCTCTCTCTCTCTCTCTCTCTCTCCCTTGTTCTGCTTGGCTGACTCCAGACAGCAGCAGTGTGTCTGTGCGGTGGGCAGGCCCAGACACATTCGCCCTCTCCTGCTTGCTCTCGACAGTGGGTGTCAAAGACCTGCCATCCCACAAGGCCCCTCTGTCGGATGCCAGGATGGACTGCACACAGGCGCACACACACACACACACACACACATGCCGTACGCAAAGCAGCCGTGCACACACAAGCTGCATACTCACGTACACGGCTTTGGAACGTGGCCAGAAAACATCCTTAAAAGATCGCACCGTGACGTATTCCTCTCTAAGGATTTTTTTTTTTCAGGACTGCAGAGATATCAATTTATAACAATCGCTACAACGCGGTGAGACAGGAAAAACTGAAACAAGTGTTATCTGTGGTAAAGTACAGTAGCAGTTGTGCTGAGATTTTACTTTTATTAACTGACTAGTTACAGCATAATTTGCTAACCTGTGCTCACATAAGTCGTGTCACATTTATTTCACATACATCCGACTGATGACATTAATATCTATAGCAACTAAAGCAGAAGAAGTTTTGCTACGGGGGTCACTGGAAACTAATACCCTCAACCTACGTAGCATACTGTATTACTGTAATAACGATATGCTCACTCTCATTTTTCTCGTGGTATCATTTTGCTGCTGTTTTTTTTTTTATTCTACTCCTGTTGATCCAGTTTAGTGAGCACTGAAAGTCAAGCTGGAGAGCGCCTTTATGTAGTAAAGCCCTGAACAAATACAGTGAAACTGACTTGACTTAACAACATCCCGGGTGTCATATTTTCTCATGTTCAATCGAGACTCCGCGGCGCAGTTTTACAGTATCAAAAGGCCGAATGGACGACATCCCTGCAGCCTTATTTTCATTGACCGGCCCGGCTTCCCTGTCGCTCGGCTACATGTGAATTCCAGCTCGGTGAATCTTTCCGCGGCCGCCATTAAAGCCATGACCCATCAGTCGCAGCACATGAAGCGCTCCCGCAGGCCCATGGCATCTGTAAAGTCTGTCAGCTCGGCTGGGTCTCTGATCCAAATCTGCCCCATAGCCCAACCACCACCCCCCATATCATCCCACCCCGACTCCCAACATGTCGTCATCCACTCCCCCTTCTTCCTGAGCGCCTTACGCCAAATCTAAACCTAAGTCACTGTGCATCTGTTCAACATGGCTGCTGCCTAGCACATGACCTACCGAGCGGCCGGGATCCCTGTCGAGGTCAAGACACCAGGATACTGGTGAGGGAGTGGAACTGCTGTCGACCCTTCGTAGCTCATGCGCTGTCTCTTGTTTGTTTGGTGCTTTTAATCAACATATCGATCAGTATTTCTGTGCCTATTGGTTCCTCTCAAACAAGTACTACTTTTAATTTAAAGGCACTCAGAGTGCAGTTTGAAAATGTGAAGGAAAAAAAAGTTAAATGTACCGGATTTAAACTATACATACTGTACACTTCCAAATAAGACTCCAAATGCTCTAATTAATAATAATAATAATAGTATAATTATTATAATATAATTTTAAAAATGTTTTCTAAAATATACAATAGTATATTATTCGTTATATATATAATATATCTACTATAATATATGATACTATTTATTATATTATGAATATATATATATATATATATATATATATATATATATATATATATATATATATATATATATATAAATAATATTCCTCTTTGCCTTGAGGTTCGGCTGATGAAAAGGGGAGTTATTAATTGTTTTGTTTATTTATTAATTTATTCCCTGCACATGAATAAATTACTCTAACTGGATCGTATTATCTGAAAGTCCAAATCATTTATCACAGATGTCATTATGATTATTATTATTGTCCTTATTGTTGTTATTATTATCTTCATGTTGGAAAGAGAGAAAACCTTCTGTGCCCTGCAGTGTGCATTAGCACAGTCAAATTGATTCAGGACTCACTGATAAACATCCTTATGAATTGGTAATTGCAATATACGAGCACGAAGACAGCTCGGCGCTCCCCCACATCAGACCTGATTCTGCGCTTCTGCAAAGGCTGAGCAGCGCTGATTCTCTCGATCAGTAAGAGACCGCATCAATTAACACTTTGTACAGCGCGCGTTGTGCTGCCTGGCTGTTTGTGTGACTCGTATCACGTCTCTGCCAGCGTTTTCATATTCCCTGTGTCGCATAAAGCATAATATGTTTTTGAAGAATGAATAAATTAATCTGCGATGCCTTAGATAGATAGATAGATAGATAGATATAGATATAGATAGATAGATAGATATAGATATAGATATAGATATAGATAGATAGATAGATAGATATAGATATAGATAGATAGATAGATATAGATATAGATATAGATATAGATAGATAGATAGATAGATAGATAGATAGATAGATAGATAGATATAGATATAGATAGATAGATAGATAGATAGATAGATAGATAGATAGATATTAATATAGATATAGATAGATAGATAGATAGATAGATAGATATATAGATATATAGATAGATACATAGATAGATAGATAGATAGATATATAGAAAGATAGATAGATAGATATATAGAAAGATAGATAGATAGATAGATAGATAGATCGATAGATAGATAGAAAGATAGATCAATGGATAGTTAGTGATTCAATGGTAGAATTGACAAAATGCATCTCTTTTATTTTGCAAATCCACGTCCACGCCTCCTGAGCAGCTTTCCACTCGGCCCCTCTCGAGTGCCCCTGTGTCACCGCCACCACGCAGCCACTGATAGTTTCCCTTTGTCCCTTCAATCGGGAACCCTAAACACATTTGTTCTGACATTTGCTTTTGAATGTCACGCAGGAGAGCTCCCTGAGCAAAGTTTACCATCGCAGCCCCGCGGTGAGTCGAGTCCCTGCCCGGGCCACACACGCTGCTGCTGCGCTCCTAAATCCAGCCTGGTGTCCCGAGGCCTCCTGGCGCAAGTGCGCCGGACAAAATGGATGGACATTGTTTAAGCGAGATACGATCCTCCCTCTTTTATATATATATATATATATATATATATATATATATATATATATATATATATGCTTGTGTGTCCAGATTTGGTGTTGTGCATAATATCTAAGGGGACTCATACCAAGTCGCCACACGTAGAACTTTATTTTGATTGTCGTTACATTAGTTGGGCTTCATTTTGAGCGAGGCACGTTTTCTATTGGTGGAGATCGAGTTTACGCATATTCGTCACGTCTGGTGGAAAATCCCCCCTTTTCTTTCTTATTTTCTATCCAGTGAATGATGAGATAGATTATCATTCATATTTTAATTTTATTTATCTTAGCATGACTTCATTCTTGGCCAAAAGGGTGATTGAGTCCCTGAAGATCACCAGCTGGAAACAATAATTTACGAAACTTCTCCTTCTCCGCCTTTTCTACGGTTTGCCACCGCCTTACATGCCGAGTATGTCTTATACATTATTATTATTATTATTATAACTGAAACAACGATGTCCACTGTGCGAGCAGGGCAGAATAACGCATGTGCGTCTGATGAGAAGTGAGCCAACTGCAAAACAGGCACCGGAGAGCTCCCGTGGAGGTGTGATCTCACCCTCAGGAAAAAACACTGAGGAAGAAAAAAACAAACATGTGCGCCTCCAAATGCCTGATTGTGCATAATCATGATAATCATGAAGGAAAAAAACACGGGGAGTGACTGTCTTAGTTTGGACAGACAATTATTCCAGATGAGACTTGTGTTCAGAAAGTCACCAGGAGAGTTTCTATGAGTTTCAATTGCAAGCTTCACATTTTGGGGCCATTATAAATTCACACAAAACTTTTTCTTTTTCTTTTTTTTCACTGAAGAAATGTGGCAAAGAAAAGTTTTCCCCAAGAAGAACTCCTTCTGATGCATCTCATGCAGGCTGATTGACGCATAGATAGGTAATATAGAGAGATATCTCTTATTTGAGTTTGAATCTTATACTGCACACCAGGGCATGCGTTGAGATGATAAACGGCATTAACGTGCAGGGTCTTGCTCCTCGTTGGCCTGAATATCATTAAGGTGCCTACAGTGAGCATAGCTCTCCCCCCTTTGCTTCCTTTCTCCATCACAAGTAATTTACACCGAGGAGTAACCAAACCGCCTGTGCGCTACACAGGACTGTCATCGACGCAATATGTCTCCTCAGCTGTAAGTTCAACAGCCAAGGCCTTTTCCTACACCCCCCCCCCCCCCCCCACCCCCGACCCTGACCCCAACTACAGCGCAACGAATCCACGTCTCATTCTGACAAAGAAAAACCAAACCCAAAATGGATCATGGATTTCACGATCGAATGAAAACAGATATAAAAAAAAATGTTGGTCCGAGTTCGGTGAACACATGCAGCACATTTGAATATCCAAGATAACCCCCCCCCCAAAAATGTCGAATCAACCAAATCAAGTGAGCCAAATGTTATGGATGGAGTGAGACGATCGTTACGCGTGTATGTCTGCAGCCACAGTAGTGTAAGTGTATGCGTGCGTAATAAACTCATTAAAAGCAAACAGCATTTACAAGACTGAGGACGTTGAGTTTAACTAACACGTGCCCATTTGTGTTAAAAAAAGACAAAAGGAAGGAAATAAAAGTAAAGAAAACACACATTAATTACGGGTCTTCTCCCCCGGGGCTGTGTGACCCCGGGGCCCGGGCAGCAGCGCGGTGAGGCCGGGGAAACCTCCCCAGCCAGGCCGCTCGATTCCACCGAAATCGCCATAAAGCCGGAGAACGAAGTCTGAGCAGCGGCCATAAATCACCCGGCTGTATTAAAAGCTTAGGTAAACCCCCTGCCAGGTCAGGCGGGCGCAATTTATGGCGTCACTTATGTAGTGAATAGATTGTTCCAACGAAATACATCAACTTCGAGCCGGTGCGCCACCGAGTCACTGCACTGTATTGTCGAGGAACACGCCGAGCTCTCTCTCTCCCCCCCCGACTCTCCCTTTCTCCCCTCTCCCCCCGACCCTCTCTGTATTCTCCCCTCGCTCCTCCTGTCTCTATACCTGTGGAGCCCCCAACTCTTGCGCAGGAATCCACCCGTGCAGCCAAAGCCATGTGTTTTGACTCAGCGGACCTCTGCTGCGGTCCGGTGGCCCGCGGGGGTCCGCGGGAGGGGAGAGGGAACTGTGGAGAAGTTTTAAAATGTTTTTCATGTCGTGGAATCTACAGTCTTAATGAACCCGGAACGTCAGATTCATAACGTTTTGTTTTTTTATATTTGGGCCTTATAAGCTCTATGATGACGCGACCATAACGTTATCGAGACTGTACAAATAAAAACAACAGCCGTTATCAGGTGAGTGGGCCTCGGTGCCTCGGCGTGTTCGTGCTCCAACAGAGGAAGCAGCGGTGCGGAGAGTCATTTGGTTTGAATGGGGATTTCACGACGAGACAAAGACGCGTCGTGATGTTTTTCTCAGCAGCGACTGTAACAGGCCCACGGATGTTTTTCTCAGATTAGGGTCAAGACACGGTAAAAAAAAAAAAAAAGAAAGAAGAAAAAATTTAAAAAAAAGTGATCTGAGAGGCAGACTTGGTTCAAGATGTGGGGGCTGTACACCAAATTGCAAAAAAAGCTGATATTCACTTTATATCCTTCAGTTTTAGTAATGGACGTTGAATAATTTATAAACGACCGAGTTAACTTTTCCTTGCAGTGCAAAGTTCTCTGCCTTTGTACTTCGTGCACATCCGCTGTTTCTGCCTCGCTTCAAATCGAGTAGAAAATGGTCAAAGTTTATGTTGCGTTTAAAAAAAAAACCCAAATCGGTCCGATAAAGAAGAGGGGAAAAAGTCTACAAGTAAGCACAGGTCGAGAAGAGAAAGGCGTCTACTGAGCCAGTGGCCCACTGTCCCACTTTCCTACTGGCACCACAAGCCAACGGGAGCCTCGCCTGGGCTCCAGCACTCATGGTTAAAGCTTTCGGCCCCTTCCAGCCTATTCTTTTGATTCTCCAATATTCCTCATACTCCATTCGCCCCAAACCGAACGGATGGAGACATTCGTAAACGTGGGGAAGAAATATCACGAGGGGCCAAGGACGCAATCTCGCCGAGAAGAAGATAAGCTAGAGTTTTCTCCCATCGATTTTACGCACGGCCAACGTCAACACCCAGCCAAAAACAGATGGCTTAGTTATTGAAAAGCCACTGCCACGAAATGAATAAACATTTGCTGCCCACATCGAGGGGAGAGAAATTAAACATTAACGAATGCAAGAAACGAAATGAAACAGAGATAAATGAACGGTATAGTTGCTTAGAATTCACCTACTAAATCATATTCTGAGTCCAAAAGCGCCAAACATAGTTGTATTTTTTTTTATCGGAATAAAATCAGCATGCCATAGAATCTCATTGGATTTTTTTTTTTTACAAGAGTTTACTTCGGATTCAAAGTGACAGTCCACATGTCAAAAGGCCACACACTCACACGGCCCCTGAGACACAAGCAGCCGACCTGGGGGGGGGGGGGGGGGGGGGGGGGGGGGACGTGTCTGGGGGAGGGAGAGAGGTGCCCTGGGTCCGCGGCTCCCCGATGAGATACAGTGTGGAGCTAATTTCCTTAAAGTGACGAAGAAAGCACCAGCAGCCGGCGAAAGCTGACGTTACAAAAAAAAAGGAGAATACACTACTGCAATTGAAATGGATGAGCTTTTGTTGACGCGCACAACAATGGTGTATTGAAACCTGTGCCGGCCACGGCGCTCGGCTGCGTAAAGCCGGTAAAGCCACATCGACGATCCCTGAAATCCAGGCAGATGGTCCCTTTTTTTTTTTAGAACGAAACGTTAGTGTTTTAATTCGAGGACGACAGAGAGAAAGAAAAGAAAAAAAGGCATTAGTGAAGACAGGAGCCTCTGAGGCGCATCGGCTGCCGGCTCGCGTGTTGTGGAGGAAAAAGACGCGCGGGGCATAACAACCATCCGAATAGGAAATGTCTTACCTTCAACGGCGGACACCATGGGCAGCAAGAGGCTGCATAAGAGCAGAAAGTAATCCATTGTCATGACGCGGGCAGGTCGGACATGTAAATAGACCCACGGGAGAGAGAGTGAGCGAGAGGAGGGAATACAATCCTGGGCGACCCGCCGCTCCACGCACCCGGTTCCCTGTCCCCGTCCCAGCCGCGTCAAGCCTCCAGCAGCAGAGTTGCCCCCATTCACCGACACGCGTCAAGGTGAGAGTCCGGAGGAAATCACACCCCTGGTGTGTGGAACAGCAGAACGGTGGTCTCCAACTTGCTTTGTCGAAAACCTCAGAGCAGGCGACGCGCGCACGTCTCCCGGTCCGCGCCCCCTCGCATGGAGCGACTCGGCGGAAAACAGGTAGTCCAGTCCCCGGGCACCATCCAGCCAATATTTCCAGCAATATTTTTCGTTGGGGGCGCAAAAAGGAAAAAAAAAAAGAAAGAAAACACAGCCTTCTCGGGGAGATCCAAAGACTTTTTTTTTCTCTTTCTTGTTTTTTCAGAGGAGCAGGGGCAGAAACGGCCGCGCTTGTGTCAGAACCATGGTCTTAGATGGTCCCAGCTCCGGGCACGTGCTGCTCTCACATGCGTCCGCGTCCGAAAGTGTGCGTTCCCGCGGAGGATCAGCCCGACGCGGGTTGTGCAGATATTTAGTCCCTGAGCGAACTCGTCAGCTCGGTCGTTGGTGGCGGTGCTGGCGTGGCTGCTCGGGCCGTCTGCTGCGCTCGGCTTGTGCACTGGAATGAGGCGCACGGTCTGTGGAGGAATAAGGAGAGAGAGAGAGAGAGGGAGAGAGAGAGAGGGAGGGAGGGAGAGAGAGAGAGGGAGGGAGAGAGAGAGAGAGAGAGAGAGAGAGAGGGAGAGAGAGAGCAGGGGGCACCGGGAGGAGGAGGAGGAGGAGGAGGAGGGGTTACGCGTTTGAAGCAGCTGCACAGAAATAAGAAGAAAAAAAACATGTCTACCTTGACCATCATTTAGTCTCACATTCATTATCAAAATCAAATGTCTGTGTTTAAAACGAGGCTGCGTGCACCACATTATGTATTCATGTATCTACCCCCCTCCCCCCGGGAGCAGTCTTTGTCTCCTGCAGCTCACACACCGTCTGGTACACAAATAGAACAGGTTCATATTATATATACATTTTTTAAAAAATGAATAATTCTGCACCACATTTTGAAATCGATTCTTATTGTCAATTACTTTGCAACCCTGCAAATGAATCGCCTCATCATTGAAAATGTTTCCTCTTTTTTTTCTTTTTTTTCAGTTTCAGCTGTTTTCAGGGGCCGTGTGTCTCTGTGCCGGTGCCGTCCCCGGGACTCTCATCCCGGCTGCACACACGGACACACAGCGCCCCCCTGCGGGTCGCTTCGTTTTGATGTAGAGCAGAAGTGAAGGTTCTGCTTGAGATTGTTCTTTTTTCTTTTTCCTTTTCTTTTTCTTTGATTAAAACGATTTTCTCAATACTTACATGACTGCACAGCTCTAAAACATCCGGGAGCAGCTCAGGTGGACCTCAAAGGGCTCCTCGTTCACTTTGAGACTCTCTGTGAGCATATGAACACGGTCACACACATACAAACACACACACACACACACACACACACACATTCTAAATTCTAGACGTCGTTTTAGAATTTTTAAAAATATATTTGAAAGAATAGAATGCAACGTTAAGGCAACACTTTGAATGATTATCTCATTAAACATCAACATGTTTCACACATTTCAAATTAAGAGTCTGGTCTTTTAAATTAAGAGTAAAAGAAACAAGAAGAAGCAACACTTTTAAATATAGTTGTTAATAATACTACTAATAATAATAACAATAACAATAATAATAAAGATAATAATACAGTCAGGCTTTTTTTTTCTTGTTTGGATAAGTGGAAGCGGAGCATCTGTCTTTACAGCCCGTCTCCTCAGTCTCTCTGCCTTTAAAAGTGGTTTTATTGTATCAGTAAGTGCTTCACTTGATACTCGAAACAGCAGTAAACAAACTTAAAGGATGTGCCAAGAATAATGCGTTACAGTCCAAAGGGAAACTTTAATATGTTCTTTTTATTTACAGGAGACACACACACACACACAAAATACTACCGCTTGGAGCACATCTTTCAGTTTTAGGGGTCATGATGGTGGAATAAATGATCGGAACTAGCCTGTTGGTCTCTCAAGTAAAACCCTGTAATCTGTGGATGATTGAAAGGACAGTTGCCCCCACAAAAACAACAACAGTGAGTCAGCACACAGGTTCTAGGCACATGCTCACATGTACACAGGGAATATTTCAACAGCATTGACACTTGCGTTTTTGCTGAACAATATTTTATTTTTCATGAAAAATAAATAAATACATTTTAACTGAGCAAAAGTCCACACAGATGCATTTGATTAAGTCAGATATATATATATATATATAACAGAAGGAGATGACAATCGCAGTTCTGCAATATGAAAGGCTGAATGTGGCACAGTCAGAATCAACACATAGCATAAGTAGCCGGTGTGCTACATTATTAATCATGTCGAATATTGATGTGTTCTCTGCAGGATGTATGCGACGAGAGAAGAGTGGAGCGCTGAACGCTGTTCTTCAAGTACAGCTGTTATTATTAAAGTTAATGTGGGGAAATTGCAGTAGGATGCTAAGTCATGTGTCCTGGTTAACTTCATCCTGAGAGGAACGGATAGCTTTTGCTCGAACAAATGGAATTTGTGGCCCTTTCTGCAGGTATATAGAGAAATGTTTGCAGTGTTTCAGGAGGAATCTCGACCTGTGAAATGTCAAAGCGAAACCAAATGACCGGTGAGTTAGTGTAAAGTTGAAAGGAGATTGGATGCCGTTTCCTGGGAGGTGCAAGCGGACAGATGTAACCATGCACTCTGTTGGTGTGTGTGTGTGTCTCCGTCTTCCCAGTCCATCTGTGTTGCCACTGACACAGAGTTGGCAGGTAATAAAAAAAGTTTAATGAGTTAATGTTCTGCCATTTGGCACATTATTGGTACTTCAAGGGACTACCACAGTGATCCAACTTGTTGTTTTTGTGATCAAAAACTCTTTCTTCTCTCCTGAATTATATTGATATCAAAAGATATTTTCATTTGTGAAAGGGCAGAGATGTTGACTCTCGTCAGGCTGAAATATGGCACTTTATTTCATGGAAGAGTAAGAGACAGTAACATCGTGCACCAGTGCATTCAAGTGCACCAGATAGTTCAGGTGATTCGAAGGTCAGATATGGATCTATTTTAATAAATGTGAATTATATTGTCACTTAACTTAAATAGAAACTATGGAAACTCTCAACTCAAAGGTTTCCATCTTTGTGTTACAGGTTAACTTGCACAATATGTAAAGATAAATATTTAAAGAAAGCATTTTTTTAAACTAGAAGGACGCTCAGGGTGAGCATACCTTCACCAAGGCTAACAGCATAGTTTAAAAAGCGCATTTATCTGAATCCATTACAAAATACCCCACCAGCAAAATTATCATATCCACAAAATATCCACAAAATATCCTCAACAACTTTTTTTTTTTGATGGTCGATGATGAAAAAAATGAAAATAAAAGTCTTCAGTCTTAAGTTTCAAACAAACCCTCACCGTCAATATTTAGCTTTTTACAAATTTAACATATTGACATATTTATTAAAATGTCTTGTCTTTTTTAATTCAATGCGAAAAGGAATTTTATCTTTTTTTACATTACTCATGCATTAAAGTATGAATCAGAAACACAGATTAAAAGGTTGGCCTCACGTTTACTATATTTTTTGGGGGGTATGTCTTATTAACACAAATTTTTCTCACATATGGATTCCTAGTGGGCTTAAAGGGAAAAGGTCTAATAAGTGAAAGGATGTGGGTAAGAAGATCTGAGGTGGTCATTTGTTGCCAAAACCGCCGAAGCCCCAGATTGTGCCGCCTGGCCGCCACTGGGTTCACGACTAACACCTCCGTAACTCGCACATGCTTCTGACTGCTTATAAAAGGAAACGGAGTAGAAAGGCTGAAGAAAAACTTTGCTAAGTAAAGAAAACATAATGACAATTTAAACATTTAGCTTTTCATGTGGAGTTTCTACCGATTTTTGTTGGGAGCATGTTACGTCTTTGAAGTTTCTCTCTTTTTCCTGAGATCAAAAGAGCAGAGATCCTGGTCTACGATTACCAGGGGTATTTCTCAGAGAGTTCCTGAACCTCTAACTGTATGCCAATTTAAAAAAAATAAAATAAGTGTGTCAAACCATAAATACGGGCTTGGAATAAAGCAACACACTAGGTGGGGGTACTTTTTCCAATGACTGGAACATCCACATTAATAAATCACCGGTACTGTACTTTATGGCTATACGGTTACGTTTTTACAAAACTTATGGAGCAGGTTTATTTTTCTACATTTTATAGTGTGTGCCATTCGAGATGGTTTGACGGTTGAGCGTTTTCCCCGTCTATGAATGGCAGCAGTAAAACTGCATATATACAGCCCCGTTGTTATATAATGACTTTAACGGGTCAAGATTAGAGCTGAAAACACCCAGCGACACACAGATAGACTATTTCTGGAGACGTTAGATTGATTTTTTTTTCCCTTCTTCCTGGAGGCTTACCCATTACCCACAACCAAAAAATGCTTGTCCCTAACCGTTACCCTATAATATAGTCTCCATGAGGACGAGAAGACATTTTGACTCTTGCCGAAGACCAACTTCCCTGAGACCGAACTGAGGACGCCAGGCCTGTCCTGAAGCAGCGTCTGCTCTGCTTTGAAGTCCGCAATTAGTTCCAACTGTAACAAACACATATAAACACATACTGTACGCAGACAAAGAGAGAAAGGTCGTCTAAGTGCTCCTGAGAAGCACCTGGCAAACATTAGAAACTCAATAAGTAAAGTGGCAGACATTTTACTGCCATATGGAAATTTCTCAAGCTTACACCTACTGCGCCCTCGCCAGACCCTCGCTAACCTCATCCATCCTTCCTCCCACTCATCTCGTGCCAGGATATCAGTGTCTCCTTCTCTCTTAATGTGTGCACTCACACACACACACACACACACACACACACACAGACCCAAGACCTTTTCTGACATGCGGTGAACTTCTCTTCTCTTCTCTTTCCCTTCCTCCTCCACCAATCATATGACCAGACACAAATACACACATTTCACCCCCACTAGCATGCATAAAACTGCCTTTTCACACAGACACACACACACGCACACACACGCGCACACACACACACACGCACACACACACACGCACACACACACACACACACACACACACACACACACACACACACTGTAGCTCTTATGTCTGCTCTGGTCTAATAACAGCACTAATGTGATGTGAGTGTGAGAGGATCGCTTTACCGTGGCAATGTTGAGGGAATGGTGAGCCATTGGTTATGTTAGAGTTTCTTTTGACGTGTGTGGGTGTGTGTGTGTGTGTGTGTGTGTGTGTGTGACTGAACAGGCAGAGAGTACTGGTAGTGCTGGTGGAGGAGGAGCGGGTGGTGGGTGGCTCTGGAGAATCTCACAAGGGCTCAAAGCTGGAATCCAGGCAGAAAGGAGTGTGTGTGTGTGTGTGTGTGTGTGTGTGTGTGTGTGTGTGTGTGTGTGTGTGTGTGAGAGTGAGTGAGAGAAAGAGAGAGAGAAGGGAGCTGTTCACGAGAGTTTTGGGGGTGGGGAGGTGTGGGGGTGTAATCCTCCAGGCCTTCACCACTGACCGAGCACTTAACACAGGATCACAAATGCAGACCCGACTGAACCCCCCCAAGACCACCATCATCCACACTCCTCTACAGACAACAGCACACACACACATGCACGCACACACACACACACACACACACACACACACACACACACACACACACACACACACACACACACACAGACCCAACACCACATCCAGTGTCGCCTCCAGCTCCAGTCCTGCCGCTGTAAATCTGCACCTCCTTGCCAACCCCCCCCTCCCCCTACTCTCCCCTCTCACTTCCCTCACCGACGACACTCCAACTTCTGCCACAAACGGCTACTGTGTGTCCCTGCTGAGTGTCTATCACCTTTCAGCAGATTCTCTAGCTAACTGAGAAAAGATACACTTCACTGTCTGAGCTGACTGTAGATTTATGACTCAACCCCCCATCACCACGACCCCGACACTGTCTCTGTGCCGACTGACGGATAGACAGGCGGGCATTTAGGCAGACAGCCAGTCATACTTAGACGCAGTCACACACGTATGAGGATCACAGTGTCACACAGGCACGCGCACGCTTAGCTGACAAACAGCCCGGGCATGCAAATGACATGCTGCGTCGACAAAAAAGAAAGAGAGAGAGAGAGAGAGAGAGAGAGAGAGAGAGAGAGAACTGTTTCACCACTATGACAGGATCACGTAGAGAACAGGGATAGAAACAGGCAGTGGTGTGACAGGGCACGCTGGTGTGTCGGGAGATGTGGGTATCGGGTTCGAGGTGGCGGATAAGCGATCACAAATCTGGCAACCGAGGATTTAGTTTCTGACTTTACATGAGATTGTCAATGGCGAATTAAGCTTTCCAGCCACATTCTCAGCTGCCTAACCTTGACGGTAATCACTGCGAAATTCAACCACTGGCTTTTATTTCCACGTGACTTCCATAAATTAGCGTTCCCCATTTGTTACCACGATGGAGCGGTCACATCTCCAGGTCTGTGCCCGCACTCATAGTGTGTGTGTGTGTGTGTGTGCATCTGTGGTTATTTGAAAAAGCTTTTGAACAGATGCTCTTTTGCAAAACAATAGGCATCATTACTTTGTCCCAGCATAATCTTCTCTTTTATACCCCTTTTTGTTGTTGCGGTTAAAAATCAATTCTTGAGCCAATATCAAAGCTCAACTAAATATGGGCTGAATCAAAGTTGCTACTTGTAAAACAGCAAGTAGAAAAATTACATGAAACATTTAAAAAAAATATAAACCAGTCTATTAACTTTTCTAAGATGGATATGGTTTTAATTAAAGACTGCTAAAACTCAGTTACAAATGTCCACACAGTTCTTACTCGCCCCATCATTTCTCAATCATATTTTCCTCTTTCTTTTCCTCACAGTATTTGATTTGGCCTCAGGGGCAGTGTGTGAGTCGGGAGAGGTCAACGCAGGTACATCGGCCTTTTCCCCATTCGCACAATGGGAAAAATCCCGTGCGCTGTGGGTTGTTACTACCATTGCCATTGTGCGACCTGCTCCCGCTCTGCTACTGAGGCGAGCCTGCCTGTATCTTATAGATTTATATGCTGTTTAGTTCCATCCGTGACTGAGCTCGGAACATCTGGATCTATGCTCGTGCCAGCACCGTTGCTTTGGATTCATAAATATTCGGAACATTTCCATCGCAGTCGTGGATCACGTCGGACACAGAGAAGAAGAACACTCATTTTTACTTTGTCAATTGAAGCTGTTTGTCAGACTTGAACTTTGCCGTTCAAATATGGCAAACGCAGCCGGACATCGTCCAAGTCGGACGCGTTCACAACAGCGGGGGAAACCTCCGGCACTTTCTGTGGCATCCGGGTAGAGCAGCGGGAGGCAGGACGTGACGATAATTCCAGCGTGGAAAGCTGCGTTTTTGTTTACACTCATCAACATGCCCACTCACTTGTTGTG